>NW_017731526.1:928657-1004847 GCF_001890085.2 Hipposideros armiger | reverse complement strand
AGAGACAGAGACACACGGAAGGAGAGGGAGTGAGAAAAAGACTGATTGGAACAGGAGGGAGAGAGAGAGAGAGAGAGAGAGAGAGAGAGAGAAAGCGAGCGCGAGAGGGAGAGCGACACTGCCAGTCAGGTTAATCATCCCTACTTTAATTAGCTGTTCGGCTTAGACATAAAACAATTGAATTTGAATGATCTGTCAGCAGGCTCGGCTGAACCAAAGGGGAAAAGCGAATATTACAAAAAGACTGTTGGTGTGTTCTGATAAGCAATACTGCTCGTACTGACAAATCCTCAAAGGGGGAACTATTAAAACTTACAACTAAACAAAAAGTGCAAATACAAATGGCACCGGATAGAGGTCTTTTTTAAAAATGGAGTTTTCTCCCCTAGTTTTAGGAACGGCAGATATTTACGTGCAGGTGCCAACATATTAGGGTCTACATGTAATGTGTGAAAGTTTATTGACGATGGTCTGGGAGTGTAGCAGGCAGATGCTGCAGAGAACAAGACAGGTACAGTCGGATGCCGAGTCTAGATCTTGGAGGGAGATGGATGCTGGCAGAAGAGGCACAGTGGCCAGAGAGCAGCACAGGCGGAGTCAGCGGGCAGAGAGGCAGACAGATTTTAGGCACGGCACGATCTCATCTAAAAAGGCAAAAGTTCTGATGCAATAATAGGTGCAAAACAGTCCATCCATCCTCCTCTCCCGGGAGCACTCCAAGGTACAGTTAAAATGGATTAATCTTTGTGACAAACAGAGCTGGCAAGGCAGACGATGGCAGACACTGACGGCGATTCGCAGACCCAGAGGATACCAGAGCCGGGAAAAGCCACCGAGATCAATCTCTCCAACGTCCTAATGTAGAAGATGAGGAAACTGAGGCCCAGACACTCAGGCTAATAAATCACTGAGGCAGGAGTGATGCCGGGGACACCGGGACCCGGGACTCCAGCAGCCTCCGAGGCCAGTGCTCTTTCCATCGTACCAGCTGTTTTAAATGATTCTGGCCCAACAGGTATGACAATCACCCTTGTCGCCACAATAACAAGATTCCTCCATCTATACAACAAGTGCACAAACCTCCAATTTTAAAAAATGTCTAAGTAGCAATATATTTTTTTTGTCCATTTTGAATTCTAGGGAATAGGGATGTAAGTCCTGAATTCATTCTCAGAGAAAAGTGGCAACATGTTACACTGTAGGGGCCCTGTCTCAGCAAAGTATAGTTGGTGCCACATTCCAGGCCAGCCACGGCTGGGTACTGATGTACAAAACTCCCCCCGGCTTTGCAATTCCCTCAGTGAATGCTGTGTGCTATATATCACCATGTAAAAAAAGTGTGGCTCTCTCACACAACTCAATTTTAAAATATAGGCACACTGTGGGTGAAGGAGATTGAGTCTTTCGGCTTACAGTGTCGTTTGAAATCACGAATGAGATTTTCGACCTGAAAGATTAGCTGTGGGCAACTTTTCCTATAGCTTTCAATTGAAATGAGCTACTAAAGTAGAAAGGGGAAACAATTACCTGCCCATGTATTTGATGGTTATCTTTCTTCTGGATGCATATGATCGTATTCAGTAAGGATTTCCCTCTTGACAACAGATAATTGAAGGTAAAATTTTTTTAAGGGGGAAAGAGGTGCTTATGAAGAGAACAGTGCCATCAGATGTTACTGGGGAGATTAAGTCTCTTGTCCTAAAACAAGAATCATGGTGTATATAAAAGCGAAAACTATCTCTCAGTCATGCTTCAGCAACGACGTAGCTACTTAGGGTATAAGAAGAAAACTGAAAAATGGCAGACACCTGGGAGCCCACTCAAAGGCAAGCAATCTGAGAGAAGTCATAGCCAGAGTAATTTAGTTTATTTGCACACCAACCTCTTTAACAGTGGCTGCTGTGACAGGTCAAAAACACATGGTCCACAGTCAGTTCATTTAGGGGGAGGAGAGATGAGTGATTTTTGACATGGGTAGGTCCCCCCTGCAAGTCTCCAAGCTCCTGAGAGGCAACAGCCTAGAGGAGAGCAGTGAAGTGCTTGGTAAATGCATGCTGGGTAAACGGAGTCAAAAAGAGAATGAGCTTTGGAGTCACACAGACTTTATAACATTGCCTAAGTCACAGCTACTCTCAGAGACTCAGTTTCCCTATCTGTAAAAGGTGACAGAATTGATCCCATAAGGTTGTTTTCAGGATGACATGAGCTAACATAAAGTCCATGGCTTGTCATTACATGGTAACTATTATTGAGGAAGGGATAAAAGGAGGGTATAAATACATAAAACTGCATACAATGGACATGCTGAGTGTGTTAATATTCAAAGCATGCAGGTCCAAGACATGAATCCACATAGCAAAGCAAGGATCGAATATATGGACTTCTGTCAGAAAGGCTTGGCAGTAGAGATGATCAAGTTTAGAGCCCCGTAGTTCTGGAATCTAAAACTCAAGGCTCATGTGAGGGTTATTTGATCTCTTTGTTTCCAGACTTTGGTATGATTCCTGGCCCATAATAATAACAATAACCAACATATTACTGAGTACTTGATTTGTGCTAAGCTCCCTGCTAAGCACTTTACATTTTTTATTGTACTTTAGTGTCACAACAACCCTAAGAATTAGGGACTACCAATCCTCATTTTGTAGAAAAGGAAACCAAGGCATAGAAAGATTAGGTAACTTGCTCAAAAGCACACGACTAGTAAGTGTGGAGCTGGAGATGAAATCCAGGCAGTTGATTGTAAAGCCTGCATCCTCGGCCCCGAGGTGGGGCTGGCACACAGTAGGTATTCAGTAAATATGTGTTGAATAAATGAGCAAATGCCTAAAACACCGGTGTTTTGATTTCATTAAAAATAAGTGAAAATCTGTGCAGAATTACCTGAGCTCGGATTCTACAATCTGTGGCTCTTCTGTAGCTCACATCAGGTGGCCGCCCTTCCTCAGAAACTGAGGTGAGCCATGTCCCCTGTATCCCTGCGTGGTGTTGAAAACGGATGAGGTGATGATCACTGGCTATGGCCACCCAGGGCATTTAAATATCTGACGGCATTTTCAGCACTTTGAGGGTAGTGTTAGCATACGGGTTATTAATTGGCTTAATTCCAGTTCAGATAATTACATCGTGTCTCTTTAATTTTTCTCCGACCATGCCATTCTTCACTTCCTGTCACAAATGTGCTCTTAAAAAAGCATGTGAATACACACAAACATATAGTTATATTTAAGGTTTTCATAATCTATAGGGTGTTCCTTTTTTTTTTCTAAATGATTAATGTTTACTAGCCATGCAATAAATGAATGAATGGGCAAAAGAATTAAAGTCGCTGCAAAATAAAGATAACTAGTTTATGCTAAGGTTTTCATTTGGCACTGAAATAAACAGATTTTTAAACCATTTCCTTGGTGACAGGATTCCAATCATATTTTTTTTTTCTCATGGGCAGATATTCCAAGAGCTGATGACCTGCTCATGATAAGCCCATTTCCTTATACTATGTAGTTACCAGCATAAAAAAAATAGCACTGGAAATTGATCTTTTAAAGTAGAATGTGAGACTACGTCCTGAATGATAGAGTATACCGAACTCATGGGTTTGAGAACAGTCATTAATCCAGTTATTAGACCCTGACTTATGTGGCAAGTTTTTTCTTCACCAGACATATTAGAATAGTCTTCAAATTATAGAAGAAAAGGACAAGGGATTCCAATTTAATAAGTTTAGGGAAGTTTGACAGTCATAAACAGACACAAGGCTGCTCCCTTTCCTAAAGAATTCTTGGCCTTTGAAATACTGACTGTGTCTACATGATACCAAAGAAAATCTCCTGGAGGCATGCATTTTAATTGTGAGCACAACAGTCAAATGTACCCATGGCAGAGCATGGTTTATTAGTTCTTTTCAGTGTACATTTGTATGAACAAGTCACCAAATATAGGCTACATAGAAAGTAAGGGAATAAAAGGTTAATTTATTTACTATGCATGAGAGTTTCTAGACCTTTGCTTCCTCAGCTTTTAGTTCAAAATTCTATGCATACTCTGCACATAATAAATGCCATAATTCAATGTATGCCATAATTTGATTTACTTTCAAGCACCTTTTCTGGTTCAGCTTTCAAAGCTTTCCTTCCCATAAACTTCCTCCAAATGATTCTTTGTGGCCCCCTGTAAATTATCATTTCAAATTGGTGATTGTGGGATGACTCTACTGCCATAGATAGATTTGTATCAAGCTAGCCCATTTCCTGTTGAGAATCAGTGGTCAAGTTCCATGCCAAATTCAATTTAAAAAAAAACAAAAACATTCCCAGGCCTTTCCCACCTCCTTGACCCCTGTGATAATGACAGCAGTCATTCAGTGACAGTCTTCTAGCTTGTCACTCATGCCTTGAGACAGATCTTTGGATAAAGCCTTTATCCTCTGCTTGGCATACTTCATGTAAAGTCTGGCATCGCACCTGCCCATGGTGGTAGATGATATCTCAGAAGAGCTGGAGACAATAACTGCCAACTCTGTTAGCTTTTCATACGCAACTGCAATTTATTCTCTCTGTGCCTCAAGTTTCCAATATGCAAAAGGGGTATATTATTACTCTAAGATTGGTCATTTGATGCTTAGACTAAAGTAGTATCATTGGGTAGGATATTTAAGAATTAGCTAGCGAAACACACTTGTAGAGGTGATTTTTATAGCCTCACTATTGTTTTTACAACAAGAAGTCCTTAGCTAACACATTTCAAATTCAAAAATTTAAATGAACTTCGAATTAAAAAGAAAATTAGGCAAGATTTATACTGAATATTAGAGGTGGTAAGCAAGTCCTTGCTTTTCAATTTAAAAGTCATCTAGAAACAGGTTGATTGATTTTATAGAAGCATAGACTCTTAAGACCTAGGAAGTATTTAGGAGAATCTCTGGCTCTTTTAGTTTACGGGAAGAGCAGAGTGGCAGAGGCGTTTTATCAAGCAAGCTTCAGGTCACATAACGTGGTGGAAGCAAAAGTAGTTTTGGAACCCAGTTCTGTCTCCTGGCCCCACGCCTGCCTTAGTCACATGCTTGCCTTCTGTTGCTGAGAAATGGGTCCTATATTCCTACAAAGGGGCTATGGCGGGCTGAATAATGGCCCTGCAGAAGATATCCGTGTCCTAACCTGCAGAACCTGTGAGTGTTACCTTATATGGCAAAGAGATCTTGTGAATGTGATTAAATTAAGGATATTGAGAGGGGGAGATTATCCTGGATTATCTAGGTAGGCTCTAAATGCAATCACAGGGGTACTTAGAAGAGAGAGGCAGGAGGAACAGAGCTGGAACAGAGATGACAGAAACAAGAGGTGGAGTTATTCTAGAAGGGGTCATGAACAAAGGGGTGCACATGGCCCCAGAAGCTAGAAAAGGCAAGAGGCTCTATCGCTCCCGAGAGGCTTCAGAGGAACCAGCCCTACCATCAGCTACCTTGATCTGAACATTATCTCACAACACAGCTCAAATATTTCTTACTTTTTTTTTTCTAAGCAGATATGTTACCTTGTTGGTTTAAACTGAACTTGTGAAATAAGGACTTCTTACCAGTCTTCAGAAAAATATTTACTAGTAATGTCAAGAATAGGTCTTTCCCTTTTGCCATTAAGAACTACCTCCCTGGTCGATATGGAGAAATCTATCTGAAGATTGCTGGTTAATGGATCAGTTGTCTGTAGAATAATATATCACACTTGCCCATCCCCAGTCTTATAACAGCTCTTCATTGGTGGGTTGGTAATCCTATCTCCAAGTTAATCTACAACAACAGTTTCTAGCTAGCAGCAAACTGAAGGGGTTGCTGTCCAATTCTTATGTGCCAGAAGATCTAAACTCATTCTAAACAGCGAGGCTCTCTCCTGCTAAGCCCCCACCCTATATTTGTTCTGCTCTTTCCCGATGGAGGTCAGAAATGTAGAAAAGCAGCAGCGTGAGGAAGCATCACGCAGCACAAACTTCCTTCTTATGAGACGATCTTGCCTTAAGGTATCATTGCCATTAAGTTACTGTATACAAACCATAGGACAGGGCTCCTAAAAGAGATTTTTGGCAGCGTCATTGCCTGGAAACTTGTTAGAAAATAAATCCTTAGGCCCTACTCCAGACCTACTAAATCAGATACTCAGAGGTAGGTATCTGAATGCCCATAGTCTAAAAAACCCTTTAGATAATTCTAGAGCCTGGCTGAGTACCACTGTCATAGGGCAAATCTACGAGGTTCAGCAAAACTCCTGAAGAACCTGTTGAAATGGATAAGGTGACCTGCTCACCTGGATGTAATTGTGGCTCTATTGCCAGCTATTGGACCTTAGATTATATTGTCAGTCTGTGTATCTCCTCATCTACAAAATGGGAATGACGACAACAACAACAATCATAACACTCCATCTATGCAAAAGGCTACTGTAGGACTTAATAAGACCACGAGTACAAAGACATTTTGTAACTGCAGGATTATTTATTATGGAAGAAATATTAATTTGGATGACAAGTGTCCTGGGACCAAGGTGTTGGGGAGATTGCCTTGATATTTCACACTAACTGAGGCTCCAAAGTAATAATAGAAAAAAATTCAAGAAATCCAAGATGTCAGGTCTAATTCTCCAAGCCAAAATGAAGACCGGAAGTCTATAGACTTTTAAAGGAAGCAATATTGAATGGCAGACCCACTGATGAGTGTTTCTGGAACCAAGTTTCCGGAACTAAGTACTGAATTTCTTGATTTGAAATTCTGCCTTTCTATTCATCTCTCTACCTTTTCTATTCGTCAGGTGGCAACAATTTAGTGACAGCTCTGAACTCGATCTTGCCAATGAAAGCCTGTGGCTTGTGGGTTTCAGAACCATACCTCTTTATCAATTCCCAGTGACAATCAGTTTTAAGAAAGCGGCCCATGATCTCCATCATTTCCATATCATGTTCTTAAATAAGTAAGGAGCTCTAGGAAGCCAGCTCAAAGAAAACTGATTATATTCACAGATTTTTTTCAGTGGAAAACAACAATGCATAAATCCTGGCAGGTGGGAAGGACTGTCCAGATCAGGATTGAGGCTTTTTTAGATATTGAAGTCCAAGCTTTTAGGGAGCTGAAAAAAACTCTGACACAACCAGATTAGATACAACCATGATTTCTGTGGATAATCACAAGGACTTCATTCAATCTCTGAGCAATAAAAATTCACAGTATTAACTAATGGCACTGGACAAGTGGGAAAAACAGCCTTAGAAAAGATAGCTAACTTCTTGTAAGAAATCATAACAGGCATGCTTTTGGGCCTGAGAGCTCTTCCATTCTCTGAAGATGAGAGCCTACAGCTCGCATTTTGGTAGCTCCTCTGGCCTTCCTTGCAGGACGGTTGTGGTATAGCAAAGACTCTGTTTGCATTGCTGCTTCCTCTGAGCTGGTCACGGGTGCATCAGGAGAAGCAGCTGCACCTTCTAAGAGCTCTGTGTTATTAAGCAAATCATCTGTCCTTTTAAACTTCATAGATTTTTTTCATTTGTAAAATGTGGATAATTATTTGTCTTAGAGGCTCACAAGTTGTTGAGATCGCAAGGTGAGGATCAAAAGGGATGACGTATCCAAAATGCTTTGTAAGCTAAAGATCCCATTTGTTTGGCATTATTGATGTTGTTATTATTTACACGGCAGCAGAGGAGTACAGGTATGTGTAGAAATGCGGGGTAAGGTAGCCTGCACACCTTTACATGTTTAAGTTGTATATATTTCTATGGTTTTCCCTGAAGATTAGGTCCCTATATGATCTCTGTGTTGATTCTGACCAGTTATACATTAAATAGACACTGCTGCAGAATTTATTATGGTTCGGGCCAACTCTTTGAATATATTCTCTAAGTAAAAACAAATGCAGTTATTACAAAGTTGAAGAAAGCATGGCATCCGAAGCTGGTACTGAGGACTGAAAATATCTTCAGAGGCCATTTCTTGGTTGCTTAATATCAGACACCTACTTAGAAATGTCTGTTAGTTCAACAAGCATTCCTGAAGGAAAATGTGCAGTAAAGCTACTGGATATTCAACGTTTAAAAGGACAGGAACATGTATTCTACCACAATGCAAATTATTATTGCTTGAATTGCGCAAACTGTGTTTAAACAAATCTGTGAGTCAAGTTCGGGTGAAGATCTCATGCACTGTTGCTATTTAGGTAACTGTAAGTATATATGGTACCCAATTAATGAGTCCTTTCCATGGAAGGGCAATTAACTATGTAGCATATTTTAATATAAATCATTAACATAATTGTGCAAAGAACATGTCTGAATATCTTGAACTTTTACTTAAATCTTTAACTGTTGTATACAATCCCACCTTTTCTGTCATGTATCCTTAAATAGACTATATGTTCCCTGAGGATAAACCCTGACTTATATTTCTTTGAATTTGCCATTGCCTCCAGTACAGTGGTTTCCACATAGCATCTGCTTCCAAAATACCTGCTGTTTAATTGGCTCTACTTCTTATTGGCTTTTCTTGGGGGCAGTTAAAGCACATAAAGTGCCCATAGATAAATGCATCGTTATCAGTGAGGTGAAGTTGCGGTTCTTAATTTTTTTTTTTAAATTATGCATTGGGCCACTTATTTTTCCCATGTGACACTTAACCTGCCTAATTATAGAAGTGAATAGAAAAACATGATTCTCTTTTAAAAAGCTCACTTTACATGCAGCATTTTAAGGAATTCGGCTCATGTGTCAAGCAGAGTCATTCTGCACAATGGTGGTGGTGGTGGTGGTGGTGGGGCTCCATGTACCAGAGCTTTGACGGAAAATATTTCAAATTAAAGCAAGCTATCCATAAAATTACATAGCCATAAATATGCACTCTTTTCCAAACACACATTTGCACATCCTGAAACTTAAATTAATGCGAAGAAAAGATATATTCTTTTGTTCTGGTGGCATTCAAATGACAAAGACTAATAAATGAATAAATAAAGCACTGGGTACTCGAATCAATGTCTGCTCAAATCTGGCCAAGGAGGTGAAGAGAGGTTTGCCTTACAGTCAGCGGATGTAGTGGATAAAAAGGACGTGAATAGCTGGGGGGATTTCCTGAGGCCATTGCAGACCAGCTCACACACTGTTAAGAGGCTCATTTTCATGAGACTTTTGGTTGCATTTGTAACACTTGCTCTAGGTCCCCTAGAGCATTAAGTGCCACATCACAGCACTACAAGAACAGGACTAACTGTGAGAAGGTACATTACAAGGTTCTTTTTCTTTCAGATCCAAATATTTGGGAGTTTGTAGGTATTTTCAAGATCGCTTTTTCCTTTGTTTTTTCTTCTCCCACAAACTCCTTTCAAGCAGGAGTATGTGGAAAGGACTTTTTAGTAAATACTGCATTCTTGTACTTTAAAAAAATGACCACTGTGAAACTGTGGATTAGTACAGTTAATTATTTCCATAGGTAGAATGTATTTCATTAAAAAACCCCAGAAACCTGGGTCTGACTGGTAAGTTTGTTCTAGATTAAGGATTTAGCCAGAGTTGGGTAAGTATTTGTTCTCTGTGAGGCTTGGTGCATATTAATTGGTACATATTTTAACATTTCACTACTGCATTATTAATAATTTGAAATTATTAGCTGGTACTGCTGCTATTTTTCTGAAATAGTGCCACCTGTTTCATTTAAGTTTGGTGTAAAACAAAAAGTCTGGAATCTAATTGTCAAGAAAACAAATGTGAAGTTCAGAATAAGGATAGGAATCACTGAAAGAAAGAGATCCATACCAAAATGATTAGGGAGAACAAAAGGTCACTTAACCTTCAAAGCGAATATAAAACATAAGTTCACCCTGTTTTGTAGATGAAGAAGCTAAGGCTCTGAGAGGGTGAGGACTTTTCCAAGGCGCACAGTAAAGAGGTGGCAGAGCGTCAATCCCTGTGCCTCTGACAAAGCCTGTTCGCTTTTCTTTTTTTATTAAAGTATAGTTGACACACAATATTATTATATTAGTTTCAGGTGCACAACACAGTGATTCAACATTTATGTACCTTACAATGTGATCACTACAATAAGTCTAGTAACCATCTGTCATGGTACAAAGTTATTACGATAATATTGGCTATATTCCCTAAGCTGTACATTACATCCTGTGACTGGAAGTTTGTATGTCTTATTTTCCTTCATATTTTTCACCCATTCCCCCACCTCCTGTCCTCTGGCAACTATCAGTTTGTTCTCTGTATGTTCTCTTCGCTTTTATATGCTCCATCCCCAGGCACTTAGGTTCTTTGGCTATTTAAGAGTTTCTTTGGGATCTGCTATCAGGTTCATAGGGTGAAATAACAATTTCAACAGTTATAATAATTGTTAAGTATATATGTATATATATATATATTAAGTATACATCTGTACTTAATATACATATTATTATATATACTATGTATATGGCATATATAAATACTTAATAGCTGACATTTATTAGTTTTTACAGTGTGCCAGACATTATTCCAAGTGCTTTATTATTTATTAATTAGTCCTTAGTATTTAGTACTATTTACTTAGTTCTCATAACATCTCTATAAGGTGGACATTATTATCGTCTGGTTTTACAGATGAGAAAAGTAAGGCATACAACTTGTAAGTGGTGCAGCCCAAGTTACTTTTCATTACCCTACCTCTCTCATGGACTTTTTCCTATTTGTTGCCCCCCTGAGAACATACTTGACCTCTGGCCTATTCTTTTAAGACTTTATTCCCTCTTAGCTGATAATGAGTGGATCTTAGAAGGCAGGGAACTCAAGTATTAACCTTTCAGCAATTTACTTGCTAGGGAACAAAAAGATATAATTTAGTGGAAAATTCCCATTTGTAGAAGTCCCCAAAGCCAGATCTTATGGCCTGGAAAGTAGAGGAGACACTTTGGGTAGGTGAACTTCTTGAGTCTTTCAAATCATAACATGTACAACTACCTATATATAAACCCAATTTAATTCAATATATATTTAATGAGTACCCGCTATGAATAAAGCACTCTGCGAGGAGCTAAGCTCTAGAAAACAGCACAAAGGTAAGTAAGAAGCCAAAAACCTAATATTTAGAATGTGGAAGAGAATAAACTCTGCATAACTAATATATAATGCAAAATAAAGTGAATACATAAAAGGTTGCTAAGAAAATTCTGTCAGTTTGGTAGCTTGAGGAGCATCATTTGATGATGGACACTGAAAAAAGTTACTTGAAGAAGGTACTATGTTTGAGATGGGTTTTGGAATATGGGAAAAGTTCTAACAGAATTTGGAGAGAGAGGTTTTAGGCAAGCAGCACAGCATAGGGATAGGAAAGCACAAAATATACTTGGAGTTGATTTGATTAACTTTGAGAATACTCAAAGAATAGCAGCAGGAGTTTGAGATGTTGTGGGTGGCACGTCCAGGTGGAAATGTCCAGTTGGCAGTTGGAAACCCAAGTCTGTAGTACGAGAATCTACAGGCCAGGACTAGATAATCATATCTTCCGGGAGGTGACAGGAATATGTGTGCAGCTGTATGCTTCTATTGAGTTGTCGGAAAAGTCATGACGTATTTTTCCTATGTTTTTCGTTGCAAAAATGCGTCATGACTTTTCCGACAACCCAATATGAAAGTGCCCACAGACTTCACGAATGCAGTGATGGAAGAAAGAAAGGCAACTTTACATTCTATGGGCAGATGAAGGCAGAATGCATTGAAGGGGCAAGAAAGATAATTCGGATGATCATGAATACAGATGCTATGGAGCCCAAAGGTGAAGGATGATCTAGAGAAGTGGAGATAGATAGTCAAAACAGTCAAATCAGAAATAGTAAAGCTAGCTAGCACTTCCTGGAGGAAGAGGCGTATTTTGAGCTGGATTCTTCATCACTCAACTTTGAAAAACCACCTTATTCTTTTCTCTTTTTTCCCCAAACTCATACATGCACTCAACCATACACACAAACTTTTTTTTCTTCTGCGAAAAATTTTATGGCATTATTAACTCTGAAGCACCCATACTAAATCTGGAAGTTTTACAAGTAAAGTCTGAAATTTGTTTGAGTTTTATTTAAAAGATGACAGACTTCTGTTGCACAGGTCAATTGTTCCTTGGTAAGAGTGCAAATTTATTTATATTTTATTCAACAAATACTTTTGGAGGCTTCCCTACATGTAGGCATTGTGCTAAGTGCTGGGATCAGAAGAATTTCCATAAATGCTTAGGTGGCTTTTACCTGTGAGCTTTGCTTCTTATGGTTGGTACAAAGTTGATGGCTTTGTAACGATGAGTTTCAATTCCATCCCCTAAGAGTTTCTGTATTCATATTATTAAGTGCATATTTATGTGTAATTTTTTTGTTGTAAGATGCTTTAAAATTAAAATTTTTTTTTTTGTTATCAGCAAAGGTGCTTTAGAAGAACAAGCCAACTCTAGGCCAACACAGTGACTGGTTCTCTTGCTTTTCCATGGTGGTAGTCTACTATGTGGGCAAGCAAGAATACTTTTTTGAAGTATTTAAAACAACGATGGAAATCTTATTCTTGACTGCATCCTCTAAAGAATAAAGGCAAGAAAAAATAATCAGCTTTAGATAGAGAATTAAAAAACAGCTTCAGTATATTTTCCAACTGTTGGGTCAAATGGAGTAAGGAAGCCATACGGAAGGGGATCTATAGAAGCTACCCTTGGGGCATATATGTAATGTATATATATGTACATATTTTTCTAATACTGTCCTGAGACATCACTTTAGCCTTTTCCTATATGTATAAAAATGTTTTTTTCCCTCCTATGAAATAGGAATCTTGTTGTATATATTGTTTTGTAACCTGCATTCTTTCAAGACATATATTTTTAAGCTCTGAATAGTATTCCATTCCATGGAAATATCAACAACCATTTAAGTAATCCCCTATTTTTGGACAATTTGGTTACATTTCAACTTTTGTCATTTTCAGTAATGCTCTGTTGAACAACCATGTGCATAGCCTTTGCAATGCTATTATTTATTGGAAAGAAATATTTGGAAGCCTTAAAACTTAATACCACAAGCAAAATAAGCAAGGAAACAATACATCTATCACAAGCAAAGAAAGAAAAGTCAAATGCCTCTAGGAGCCAGGGTGGTAGAATTAATGAGTGAAGTGGGTATGGCACAAAATATGGGGTGACAGAGACTGTCACACTGGAGAAGATATGGCTCGTCTCAGGGAACAGCCATTACCCAGTTCCAGATATTGGTGCCATGTAAAAATGTAAGTCTAATATTGCCAGATCTTCAAATTTTCAAGAGGAGCTGGAAAAATCTGGGTATTTTTTTGTGTGTGAGATCTCTTGATCTTTCAAAGTTGGCTATGTAATTTTACTAACCATTGTCAACCCCAATAAATTTTAATGAAAAAAAAGTTGGCTCAAATGCGCAAATTATTTTAAAATGCTCTTTGGAAAAAAAAATTATGGGCTAGATAGATGCAGCTACCAGCCTACTGGTAATCTTCAAATTAAAGAAAGGGAAGCCTGGTGTTTGGAAATATATTTCTAGATGGTGAGTAAAGCAAATAAAGTTTTGCTTCAATGTTTTCTACTAACAAGGGATGCAATGTGGAGAAACTAAACCTCAATATGAAAATTTTGGAAGATGGGTAAATACTGTTCCCCATTTAATCACCCAGGAAAGATGATCTAGGTACTCCTAAAATGTTTCAAATTTCTCTAAGAAACATGCTTTAACTATCTAAAACTTGAACCCAGTGCTCTGCATGATGACACCTAACAATAATTACCCTTCATTTTCCATCTGAATAAACATCTCCCGTTAACATCCACCTGCACTACTTCCTCTCGTAGAGAGGAGATGGTATTTGGCTATGCTCTGGTTCTGATTCATGAAAAATCAGCCCAAGCCCAACATTTCTGTTCCTAACAGATTTTGGTTTTTAAATCTGTAGAACACAATGTTTCCCTGGGCTGAGTTCTAGCATGCCAAGTTTTGGCTGGCCACAGACTTTGACATCTGAGTGAAAAATCTTTCAACAATGGCATTTAAACTGAAGAATCAACAGACCTTTAATTATAACACTGCTTGTATTCCCACCCCCCCCTCCCCTTTTATCACGATGTTCAAATTGCCTCAAATCACTAACTGCACGGACAGCATGTTATTTTATTTGCCATTGGAAATATTATAATTTGGAAACGTGGTGGCTTGAAATTGTGTATTAATTTTTGAAAAATCAGTATTCCTTTATTCACCATAAATTAAAGAGGCATATGGAATGAAGGTCAGAATTACTGATTCATTACAAATAAAAACAAAAAACACTCAGCATACAATTTTTCAACTTATCTAAAATGTTCAAGATTTATTTAGATAAGAGAAATATTTTTACTTGGAAATTAGGCATTAACTATATTGAAATATGGAATCTCTTTTTTTGTGAGGTTTCATTAACTGCTCTGTATTTCTCCATAAAATGTTGTGGTCATTTTTAATAGCTTTTTTTAATGACACAAATTATCCTGTGTTTCCCTTATATGATAACAAAAGACACTTCTAGACTGCAAAGTACATTAGGAATCCTTTGAAAACTTCCTTTTTAGAAATCAATGTTAAAAAAGAACTCAGTTTAAAAAAAAAAAAAAGAAAAAAAAAAGAAAAAAAAACTTAGTTTATATCTAACCTGTCTATCTTGATATATGTATTAGACAAATTGAGGTTAAAAATGTGAATGTTAAACATGTTTATTTCCATGTTCTATTGTAGCTAGGTAAGTTTTTGTTTGCTTTTAAATATAGAGCTTGGCTATATAGAACGTGGGCATAATTTCAAACTCTTTTCATCTTGAAGAGGAAACCTGGTCCTAGATTTCTAAGAAATGTATTTATTTAGACTAAACAATATGATAAACTTTTATAATTTCTAATTTCTAATCTTCATAATACGTCTGCAAGATGGGTAATATTAACCCTGGTCCAATTATTTGATTTATCTGAACCTCAGTCTCCTTATTAATAACAGATTAATGACAATGGCTTTGGAGACTTTTTGTCCATGGAATTTAAGTGAATGGAGTTGGTAAAGAACCCTAGATCTGACTTCAAAGGCTGTTTTTTCTTTTGGGGGAGAAAAAACACCTCCCTGACATGTAGACAACTTTTACCTGTGTAATGGGCCTTGCTTTCTCAATACAATGGGTTATTAATGAGGTCACATTCTCAATTATGCTTAGCACTACTTTGTGACTCTGAAATTCATCTTCATCTAGAGTATAAAATTCACATTCTAAAAACAGGCACGGAAGCCATAAGTCTCTGATTTCCTAGAACAGACTCAGTTTCAAATCTTGTCTTTATTATTCCCACAAATATGCTGTATTTATAAAATTATGTTCTATCTTTGTTTAGAAAAATGGTCACTATCATTATCTGCTTTGTATGTAAACTGTATATTACGTTTGTATATTCCAAGGTCAGGTCCAGGAAACTAGTTGTGACTAGCACATAATACTCAAGAATTAGATCTCCCAAGGTAGAACCAGTAGTGGGAACGGAATCCAAATCAAAGTTGTTGAAGGGAGTGGAGATAATAAATAATATTAATAATAGTAACTACATGTGCTGAACTCTTAACAAAATGTTCCTGGTCCTATTTATGCATCATACTTAATCCTCGCGATATGCCCATCACATGTGAGGAAACAGAGGCTTAGAGATGATAAATAACTCACCTATGTTCACAGGCCTAGTAAGTGGCATCTGACTCCAGTGCTGCTTATGCTTCACTTATTTTAAACCATCTCTCCAAGAGCAGAGGAACAAAATCTAAAGGGGTAAATTTAAAGAGCACTTACAAGATTAGAAGATGGAGCCAAGACTCAAGATTTGGAGTAGAAACAGGTTAGGAACCAAGGGAGTGGGTCCAGCACGGTGGAGGCCAGCAAGTGCCTGATACACAGGGTATCACATGACATTAGAAGTATAGTGACATGCAGAGGCGGGGGAGGGGGAGAGAGGTGTGATGACCAATAGCTATGGGCCTTACAGTTGCTGCTAACTGCCTTGGTATATGTGTGTGTGTGTATGGGGGGGGGAGGAGAAGAAGTCTGTGGGGGGTGATAGATAAGAGAAATGGGGTTGCTTATCTCTTTTATAAATGTAAATAAATCTGTGTGTGTTACGGGATGGCGGCAAAGAGGATGTGTCTGAAGCCCTGAGAACATCTCTTGTCACATGTTACTGCAAGGGCAGGGGAGCCCAGCTGTCTAATAAGCTTCTTTTATAAAACACAAACTTTTCCAAGAGGGTTAAGCCTTCTTTACATCTTGGAGTATATTACTTTAAAGAGGTTGCCAGACCACCTGGCTGAGCCTAATTAAAGTTACAAAGCCAATATTTGACTGGGGAAAGGTGATGGATGACTGTGGAACTGAAGGGTGATGGGTGGTGATACAAATGAGGAGAGAAGGGTTTCCCTAAGGGAGTGGGAGGGTGTCAAATAGAATTCTGTGAAAACACCATTAAGATCTATACAAATGTAAAGCAGTAGTGTCGTTATTATCATTAATGTTACTCTGCCCTTATGTCTAGAATGTTGGTAGTAGCTGGTGTGTAGTCAAAATCACAACGGGTGGCTGGTTTCTTATGTAAACACTGAGCAGCATGCCCCGCGTATAGCAGCTCCTCAATAAAAACCTATTGAGCAAATGGGGTGTCAAAATTAGTTTGGGAGTTGGAAACTCTCAGATTGGCCAAATTGCAGCCTGTTTCTCCCGCCTAGGTTCATCCAGCCCAACCTGTCAAGGTCAGCTGTTTCCTCAGTGGGGGAGGGAGAAAAAATATAGAAAGTGAGGGGAGAGCTGACGCCTCAGTCCTCTCCTTCCCACCTGTACGGCACAGGTCGGTGCGCTCTAGATTCTGTGGGACATTCAGAATGTATCTCCTACGGATGCTGAGCAAGGCTGTAACAACGGAGCTAAGTAAAAGTTAACTGAAGTGGACGATGAAAAACGAACAGAGAGGAACACAGAAGATGAGCTCACTAATGAGAACGCTCATCTGCCCCCACTGGAATCTCAATAGGCTCTTTCATTCCACTCTAGACCTGTGCTGGGTTTGTGCTATGGTCTGAATGTTTGTGACCCCCCAAAATTCACATGGTGGAATTCTAACACCCAATGTGATGGTGTTAGGAGGTGGGCGGGGCCCATGGCTCAGTGATTTGAGGACAGAGCCCTAAGGATTTGTGCTTTTATACGGGGCCCCACAGAGCTTCCCAGCTCCCTCTGTCATGTGAAGGTAACAGAGAGAGGCCTGCCACCTGGAAGAGGGCCGTCATGCCACCATGCTGGCACCCTGATCTCAGATGTCCAGCCTCCAGAACGGTGAGAAAGCAATGTCTGTTGTTCATAAGCCACCCAGTCTGCGGTATTTTGCTACAGTGGCCGGGACGGACTAAGGCCATCTGCACAGGTACTCCTGAAATGCTTATGTATACAATCTGACAGGTACAACCAGAGATGGCATAGGACTACATGCCTCAGGAAGCACAGCTGGAGCGTGAAAATCAACTGTAAAACACAGGCATGGTGCATTATGGGTGTGGGGCTAGTCCCCAGATGTGGCTGGAGAAGAGCCTGCTGTATGTGTGTTTTTCACATCTTTCCACCTTCCCCCATATAATCTTTCACATTTCATAACATCACAGAGAACCTTCTAAATTATAGAGCTTTTCAAATGCACTTTATATCTTACTCCTAACTTAAAGGGGAGAAGGGGAGTCATAGATGAGCTGAATTTGATGGTAAATTTGTTGTTTTGGATAGGTTTTCTTATTTTTGAGTTGTGGCAAGAAAAAAAGAAAAGAAAAGCACATTTGGTCTAAATACTGTAACACTTTAGAATGTGAGAGCTGGACTGTTCCGCGCAGTGGTTACTAACCCAGACTGCATATCAGAATCACCTAGGGAGGTTTTAAAACATACAGATTCCTGAGCCTTGGTCCCCGCTACTCCCTTCCCAAGTGACTCTGACACGGTGTCAGATCTGGTGGCTTACTGCCAGTGATGGGGACCGAGGATCTCATTCTCCATTAAACTGATAAGGGATCCGAGACCCAGAGAGGCAGAGTGACTTCTCTACGGTCACACAGGAATATACTCCATGTGAAGATAAAGACTGGATCATGTGACATTGACCTCATTAGCGCTCTTCTAAATTAGCTATTTTCTAAATTAAGAATATACTTTGTGTATTTGCATAGATAAAGTAACAATGCACTTGTCTGCAAGCCACTTCTGTGGCATTCCAAATATGGTTAAGAACAGGAAGAAAGCAGAAAACACCTGTATGTAAGCCACCAAAACCGGCATCCAGTAGCCCACACCTAAACCCCGGAAGTCTCTTGGATGTGCTCTGCCTCTTGCCTCTGTGTCCTCTTTGTCTTTGAGACAGAGATGACTCAAAAGCCTCATCTGCAGGCCGGGCCTTTTTGCTACACTGTAATCTCCTGTCTCCAAAAAGCCCCGCGGACGTCTCATGGATGCCCAGTCAGCACCTTCACTCAGTGTTCTCAAAATTAAACTTGTGCTTTCTCCTCCCAAACCTGCTTCTGCTCTGCTGCCCTCTGCTTCTGTTTATGGCCCCACTTGGGCAAAAAAATCTTGCGATGTCTTTGATGCCTTCCTCTCCCTCGATCCCCAAATATAGTTGATTAATTCTCCTTATGCCATGTCTCATAAATCAGTTCACCAGCTCCGTGCGCTCCCTCTGCCCCTGCCCTAGTTAGGGCCCTCCGCGCTTTTGGCTGGACTATTGTGATCCTCTCCTACCTGATCTGTGTCCTCGGGCCTCTCCCTGCTCCAATCCATTCTACTCACTGTTGCCAGATTAATCTTTCTGAGGCGCAGGTCTGATTATGTTACTCTCTACTAAAAACTTTCAATAGCTCCCCACTGTCTACTGAATAATGTCCAGATTCCTTGGCCTGGTAATCAAGTCCTTTCGCTCTGTGGTCCCAATCTACTTGTACTACTTTATTTCCCACTACTCGCTTTTACATGCTTTGTGCTCTAGCTAAATTCATCTCCTTCTTTGCAGTCTCTACCCTTTGATTCTTCCTGATTTTGCTCATGGTTTCAGAAATGGGTTTTTTTTTTGGTTTTGTTTGTTTTTTTCCTTTTTCCCTTTGCATGCTCCAGTTCTCCTTGCCTTTCAAGGCCCAAATCCAGAGTCACTTCTGGTAAAACCCCCAGTTAGCCCTCCTCTGAACTCCTATAAAACGCAATCTGCACTACTTTCCTAGAGCATATCACTTTCTACTCCAGGTTCTAGCAAAGCGGGCGCATGCTAGATTAAAGCTGCTTTGAGGGTAGGATTGGTGTCTTGTTTGTCTATGTGTGCTCTGGTGCTGAGTACACAGCACACGGCTCACCAATATTTGCACGGTCTTTGTATGCAACCTACACAACTGTTGGTTGTTTTTCTAGTCCAAAGCGGATTAGAAGTAGTACATTAGAGAAGGAGTGAGGATCTTAGAGGCTTGTACAACGAGACGTAACTTGATAGCTAAAGAAGATAAATAAAAACTATAAAAAGAAGACATGGGAACTAAAAATATTATAGCAGTCTGTGGGTAAATAAGCACAGAAGCAAACAATGTTATAGACTAAGGACCAATGGTTAATCCCATAACAAACTGCGTGGAAACCACAAAACAATATTCAAATATAAGGCATTATTTTTGTACTTCCACATCCCCATCAGTAGAAACATAATACAATTGTTGTTTAAGATGATGACCCTGACTCGTTTAGAAAGTTTAAATTATGGTAAACATATTAGAAGAAAGCTAGATTTGCATGTAAATTTAAGACACAATACATCAAAACTTAATATTAATAAAATAAAGAACAATTTGATCGTTAAGAGGAGATAAACCTGTGTTACATGTCACATTCTGTTGCACAAACTGATTTCCATAGTGAAGTCAGCTAAATAAGCTCTCTCTCCTTACACATGAGTACACCTACATATTTTTCTGAATATTAGGGAGATAGTTTTATTATTAAAAATAAAATATGCTCATGATGTACAATTTAGGACTTTTAGGAAAGAAAGTAAATGACAAAAAATCTTACAAATCTTAGATTTTTAAGATCCACAATCTATGATTTAAAAAGATTGTGGTGATTATACAATATGTATAATTATGTATGCTGCTTTCAATTAACATGTGGCAATAAACAGTCCAGGTTGTTATTAGCTCTTCATAAACATTGTAATGGTTCAAAAATTCAGTTTAGTGGATATGTCATAATATACTTACGCAGTCCCCTAGAGCTGAACATATAGCTTATTTCCAGTTTTATAATATAGTTATGTCTAACAAGCTTTGTCGTAAGTGATCATTGTGGAAGCGGAGTGAGGGTTTACTATGATATTCTTGCTACTTTTATGTATGTGTGAAATATCTGTAGTGAAAAGTAAAAAATTATATATATTTTTAACCTTTTCAATATATATACATTTATCCATGACAAACGTGTGTACAGGGTTTCTGTTTATTTGTAATTATTTTCTTAGTGCTTAGTACTCGCTGCCTGGTTCAAAGTCTGACTCTGTTACTACCTAGTTGTGTAACCAGACAAGCTGTGGACGCCTGCCAGCTTCACTGCCCTCGTGTGAAAAAGGAGTATAGTCATGGTAACCTCAAGGCGGCTGTAAGATTGTAAGAGATGATATGTATCAGAAGCCTTCCACAGGGCCTGGTACACTGCTAGTGGGCAGTACATAGTACCATGAAAAAAACAACATGCTGGCTGCACAGTTTATTTGTGCTGTGGTTATGAAAGATCAAGATGTATAAATTGAGAAACATGCCAGAAATAACACACCAGAGTGTGCCTCATCTCCATCTCCAGGTAGGGCACCTGTTCCAGAGATACTGCCAGTGCTCCAATAATTTAGGTGAATAACTACCATTACGGAGCATTTTCCATGCGGCTGACATTGGGCTCCATGGTTCACATGTAGTATCTCATTTAATCTGCACAAGAGTTCTTGAAGTAATTACTATTGTGATTCTTATTTTATAGCTAAGAAAATCGAGGCTCAAAGATTAATTAACGTGGCCCAAAGAACAGGAACACGCAGGACCTGTTGTCAAGCACAGGCCTGGACCACTGGAATTCATCCCTGAGCCATTAGAAGTGGCTTCTGGTCTTGTCCTCTGTTGCACAGACCTCAGCGTCTCTCATCTTTATCCTTCAGGGGCCACATTTGAATTCTGGACAAAATTTTGGCCCAATTTTGAAAGTTCAACTGGACCTCTGGCTGGAGCATATTTTTCTTTCCTTTTTACTTTATTCATTTAAAAAAAGTTATTCTAGAAAGTAATTTTAGAGAGGAATATGGGGTACTCCAAAAAAAACCCTGCCCTTTCAGAATGCCTACATCACGGTCCAAAAAATTAATATCCATTCTGGTTTTATTTATTATTTCCCCCATACTTCCATCTTCCTCCCCTTTGGCAACCATCAGCTTATTCTCTGTATCTATGCATCTGTTTCTCTTTTGTTTTGTTTATTCATTTTTTTTAAAATTCCACATTTAAGTAAAATCATACAGTATTTGTCTTTCTCAGTCTGACATATTTCACTTAGCATAACAGCCTCTAGGTCCACCCATGTTGATGCAAATGGCAGGATTTCATCCTTTTTTATAGCTGAGTAACATTCCATTGCATATATACCACATCTCTTTACCACATCGATGGACACCTGGGTTGCTTTCATATCTTGGCTATTGTAGGTAATGCTGCAGTGGTCATAGGGCTGCATATATCTTTTCCATCCATCCTGGTTTTAAACAATAATTTCCCATTGGTTTGTTTATCTTATGTCCACCGTAAAATAACTCATTGTCAACCACACACACACATGCACACCATTTAGAAAACCTATTAAGTGGTCTATATTTACATATTTCACTTTAAACATGCCGTCTGTAAATGTGTGTGCATATGTGTGCATGTGAAAGACACAGACAGTGAAAGTCAGAGTTTGGAAAATACTGTGAATGTCTGAAAAAGGTGCTTTTTTACAAACTTGAAAAATTAAGACGCAGAAGGACACAATTAAAAAAAAAAAGTCAGATGGCAAATTAAGTCTTTTATTCTGGGTCTGGGGAGGCTACTCCTGTGCAATATACTCAAGACAAGAAACACCAAAGGAGGATACTCTGTCTCAGACAGCCCGTTCATGCATCTGTATTATAAAAAATGTGCCAGCTCTAGCAAGCTCGCAATACTGAGCAAAGTGCTCCAGTTTCAGCTGGGAATTTGTCTTTCAGGGCTGGCTCTATTTACTGTTTTATTTTTGTGGCCTTTTTTGGTCTGTTCCTCCCTGGGGGGCCACAGTGGGGTGTTTTTGTGTGGTGGGGGGTTTGAAAGAGGGAGTTTTGTGAGTTCTATTTTGGATTTTGGTGAATAAGAAAGCAGGGAATTTGCCATCCTGTTACTCAGTTATACTGAAACATGATGCAAACTGCCTCAATTTGGAGCACAGAAGGTGCTGAAAAATTTTTCTGAGGAGGTCTTGAAATATCTAAGCCTGTCTTCAAGGAAGGACTTGTTTCTCTCAAAAAGTACCCTGCAAATAATAGACTTATGCTATCTCTTCTCCCATCCATGGCCCCCTAAGATACTACACAGGGTATGACACTCTAAAAGTCAGTGTGACATTTAAAAAATAACTTTGTGTCCTCTATGCCCAGGCGAATATTAAGAAGAACATGACTGAACGTGGGCCTTCTTTCTAAAGTCCCTTCTGCATATGCACAGTGTTAGGAGCATGGGCTGCAAATGTTAGAATAAGCTGTAATTCCATAGCTACCCTGTCCAGTCTATTTTCTTTCGTCTTATTTTCCCAAATATGCCTGAACATATGTGTTCAGTATAAACATGTGATTGCATGGACATAGCTATGTGTGTGTCCAATTCCATACTATCTTGAAAATGGTTCTGCTTTCTAGAAACACAGCCACATCATTTGTTTTGATTTGAGAAGCTGCTCAGCAAAGGCATGCAGGTTATAATGGCGGGTAACAGACCATTTATTGAAGTGCTGAAACAAATAGAAAACAAAGTCCAGCACAGCATCACAGAGCAGCGCTTCCCTGTGAGATCCTCTAGGCTGAGGGCTAAGGAAGGATTGAGTGAGACAATAATAAGCAAATACCCTTAGGCTTTCCAAACAGTAACCACCAGCTCGGGGTTAGAAGCGTTTCTAGACCTTGATGGTACAATGATGTCCTCAACCTTTGCGTTCAGGCCCTAGATCGCTGCTTAAGCAGCCCTTATCATTTGCCCCCAATTTTTTGTTGAAAATGCCCTTGAAATTATATTTGTTCCTGACAAAGCCTATGCATATTGTGGCATCATTGTAAAACCAATGATTGGCTTTAGCTCTATGAAGAAAAAAAAAATCCAACAACCTTTCATGCTGAGATTTCTCATGCTAGTTCTCAGCACAGAAGTGATTTTTTATTTTTTTATTTTTTTAAGTTGCATAAAGCCTAGCAAGGTTTAAGTTTTCTCAGCAAGGAGAAAGTGTTTTTCAGCTGTTAAATGTTTCAGCTGCTTTTTTTGAATTTGGATAAAACTCAAAAACATGTTTGTTTTAAAATGTAAACCTTTTTATGTACAGAGGTTTGCATATAGAGAAATGTTATTACTATGTTTAAAGGTACTTGCTTTTGAAATAAGGAAGTCAGGGGCATTGAAATATAACAAACTGCACATTGTTTCATGAACATCTCATTAGGCATTCACATAAACGTGATGTTTTGGAGGACCACTGAGGCACGGGTTTGCTGACAGGGTCACTTTTAGCACTGCTGGTGGATGAGCAAAGCGTGACCAGGTTTGAACTGAAGAGCATCTTCACCGTCAGCTGGCACACTTTTGAAAGACCTTTTTACTCCAGTTGCGTGGCACTGCTTGGCCCTAAACCTGCTTGAGTCCTCAGCCGTTCACTGGGACAAAGGTGATACAACATACAGTATTTCCAGCACAAAAACGATGAGGAAACACACTGAGGTCACAGCAGAGAGGCAGAGATGAGGGTAAATCATCTGAGGGCCTGCCGTCTGCCATTTTTTTTTCTTTTAATTATTTTTTATATGAAATACACATTTTTTAGAATTAGTTTCAGCTGTACAACACAGTGCAATAGTTATACTTTTTACCCCTTGAAGTGACAACCCCCTCCCCCAATCCGCCGCCCCACTTCCCCCCAGTATCATACATATCTATTACAATTCCCTTGATTCCACTCCCACACAGTCTGCCATTTTTAATGGGCCTAGTCACGCCTCAATTTTAAGCAAACTATAGATACGCTAATGGGAGAAGTTACTATCTTGATCTATAGCCTCCTCCCTGCCTTTTTTTGAGGTTTTCAAACATTTTTATTCATGACTCACTGTAAGAAGTTTGTTTTACATTGTGATCCAGTGATTGCTTTCATACATACATGGATACACACACACACACACACACACACATGCAGGTTCGTGTGTGTATGTGTGTTTCAGAGGTAGAAAGTAATTGGTCTATCCACATTAAATCTTAAGATTCTTCATAGTTCTTCTGAGTGTTTTATGGCAAACAATAAAATGGAAGTTGGAGACCACGTCTAGAAATCCAGCACACTTCAAATTTCTAATCAAGGGCTTTGCAAAATTTAGAAAAGTACCCGATCTTCTGATTCAGTCTTTGAAAGACCAACAAAGTTCATTCTTTCCATTAGTCATTCATAATGTATTCATTTATGCATTCTCCAAACATTTATTGATAGACGACTATATGCCTTATACTGTATACCTGCAATACTTCACTGCTGCTTTAGGATTTATGGCAGGGTTGGCCAGATGGCTCTTGAAAAGGAAATTCTTCCAGAGTAAAACAACCTGTTCACAGTGTTTCTTATCTAGCAACCAAGAGCCCTGACAGCATCTCTTTGAACCTCTTATTATAGTTATAGTATAAAACTGTAAGTCTATTTTTATTTACTTTCCATATTTAAGCGTAATTAAAAATGTTGAGTGCAACCATAAGATTTTAATGTTAGAATATTACAAAATAATGTTTCCATAATAAAGTTTTCCTCACGCCTTACATGACACATGGAGAATATTTATACAAATTTTCTCAAGCTACAGATAGGCAGAAAACTGACCGTTACCTACTTGACAGTGATTTTTAAAACAAATGAGCTAAAACATGTGACGTTCTAAGAAGTAGAGTGAATAAACAGGGACATCAGTACCCCGAGACAGCCTGTCTGCTCCCCTCTTAATGAGGATAGTGTATGTATACTAAGCAGACAGGTCCTAAATATTTATCACTAGGCCTTATTTAGGTGGACAGTCCTTCTATTCTGGAATTTCAAATGAATTAACTTTTTATTTTGGGACTTATGACTTGGGCATGATTAAAATATTACAGCTGGACACTGTTTCATACACATAATTATCTGTTTTTTAAAAACCCTTCTTTTTAATTAAATTTATTGGGGTGACATTAGTTAACAAGATTATATAAGCTTCATGTGTACAATTCTCTAACACATCATCTGTATATTGCATTGTGTGCTCACTGCCCGAAGTCTAGGGCATAGTTATTTGTCTGCCTAAATTGATCCCATCTTCCAAAGCTTCTTACTCTCTGCACAAATGACAAACGGGCATGTGCACATCGGCGCCAGGAAAGAAGTAACTGCTAAGGTCACCTAAGTAGGGATATGGCAGGCCACAAACACTGGAGGCCAAAGGCACCAGAAACATGGGGCAGACAGCTGACTATGGTCTCTTTTTCTGTTTGTGCATTGTTTCTATATGGAAAAGTTATATTGCTCTGAGAGTATATGTGTACATATGCATCTGCTAGTGTTTTGGCAACTCTAAGTTACCTAAATTAGTTTTGATCAACACTGTCGGATTTTTAAACCCACCAACGTAATAAAAGCAAGTTTTAAAAAAAAAAACACAAACAAACCCTCCAGTACATTGTGTGCTCTGCTGTTCCAAGCCTCAGATTCAAGACAAAAGGAGAGCGAGACTTTGTCATTCACTAGCAGTTAATAATCAAGAGAAGATCTGCCAGACAAGCTCTTCGAGGGCTCTGTCTGTCTGGACCAGGTATATACTGCAATACACAAAGGGCTGTGCAGGGGGAGAAAAATGAGTGTTCGTGGACAATGATGCAGCTTTCTTAATTAAGATTTTCATTACTGATACATACATTAAGCTCTGCAGCTGCGAGAGCCAAAGCACTGTCATGTGCAGGTAGATGTCCCTGATTCCATCTTCAGGCAGTAAAGCTAAAACATATTAAATGTGCACCCAGCAAGGGCTGTGGGAGTCAGAGAGCCCCAGGAATATTTCTGTTGGGATGCAGACAGGCCCCATTAAAAACAAATTTGTAACGCATCGCATAGGCAGGGGGAAAGCCCAGCCCCACAGGCTGTGCGTGCACGTGCACATGTGTGGGCCTATGGTCCAGTGTGGGGCTGCTCTGCGGTCCTGAGCCACAGACAGAGGTAACTGTGGCTGACCTAGAAATAATCTCTGTATAAATGCATCAATAGCTCAGGCCTTGAAAAGAACTTTGATCTGTAAGTTTTCCAATGCCTATTATTGAGAAAGGAAATCAATGGCTGACGTGGGGCAGTTTTTGGAAGATGGTGAAGATGCATCATGTCCACAGCTGGCCCTGACTCTGTGCCTCTGGGTCATGCGGTCTATTTTCCCTGGATCTTCAGCTGGTCCACAGTCAGTGTGGTCTTCCAAGGGGTGTACATGTTCCCATGAAAATATTTCATGTTCCCATGAAATAACCTGACTGCAGTGTGGGGAAATCTTTCTTCTTAGATCACATTATTTTGAATTTTGCTAAGAGAAGAAACTAAACCGTGCACAGTCCTAGAAATGGATGAATAGCTAGAGTACGTGTTTTGGATTCCATCTTAACTAAAGCTTAACTCATTTTAGGGTAACTGGTGCTGTTAATGTGAACACAGCTCTCGTCTTGTTTTCCTGGCTTTTAGTTGCATCCCTTCCAGTTTCAAAGTCTGCATCCCTTTCGGGGGGGCTTCCCATAATGCTCCTCTCCCTTTCTAAAGAAGGCCTCCATCTTTTGGTTGTTACTAGGGTAGAGGTGCGTGTCGGATGCTGCACTTCATGAAAGATCATTTTATCACAACAACCAAAAATGATACATTCATTTCTTATCATGTAAAAGCATTTATCTGGGATTTAACTATAAGCCCCTATTTTCTAAAATGAAATAAACCAGAATCCAACACCAAAATGGCTCCAAAGGAATTCTTCAACGTGTTGGGGTTATAGTTCTTTGTTGTTTGTGTAAAAAGGAACAAGTCCAAATAATAGTGGCCAGTAAGATTTCTCTTGGCTTCCTGCACCAAGACTCAGATCTCTGGAGTGTTTTTTTGGATGTTAGTGTACATTTCCGAAACTCTTTTCCTAGGTATATCAGAGAGTTGGGAGGAGTGGTGAACATTGTGAGGTGCTGGCCTCTGTATCTGTTCTACATGAGTGATGTTAATGATTGGTGGTGATAAGATGATGAAAAAATGGATTCTTCATAAGTAAACAGATAGTGTTTGGATACTCTGTGAAACGATATTTCCTGCATTTTGGGGAAAAACACATAGTATTAAGATTCTTCCTAGTCTTTACTAAAAACTACTGTTGTAAAACTGGTTGAGAAGCATGTGGAACCTACTGGTGAAAAATCAATGGAGGGGACAGTATGAAGGCACAGTGATGATGGAAAAGAGCAGGGGAAAAATCCTGGGAAATGGTTCTAAGTGGGGATTTTTTATCATTCCTCTTCTGCATCCTTGACCAGCTTGTAAGGACCAGACACACTCAAGCACATTGTTAATGGATGCACGTGCACTTTTTCCTCAATTTCTGTCATGAGACACATGCTTCTCTCACCCAAAATAAAGGCTTAATTTCAAATTAACAGGTGATAATTATTTATCATGTACCAAAAAGCCTATATATGAACAGAGAGGAAGTAAAGGTGGAATCCACGTTAGCCTACCAAAGTGTTAAGAGGTAAGATGGCCCATGCTAAGTAAATATCTGAAGGTGATTTTCTGGATAAGGTAGGTATGCCTGAATGCTCCAATAGCCCCATGCTGGGAGGAATGAGGAATGACAGAGGCTGGAGAAAGAGTGCATGAAAGAAGAATCTAATGAAAGAAAGAAATCCTAATTTTATCACTAAGAAGACCTCTTGTCCAAGATGCCTCTGCCAGTGCCCTAGTAGAAAGACTCTTTGAATAAGCAGGTTGGGTATACAGCATATGTATGTATATACTGTGTGTGTGTATATGATGAAGATACACACACACACACACACACACACACACACACATCTCCCCAGCTTTGAACAGGCAACCATGTTTGGGGAAGAAAAGAAAAGGGTAAGAAAGGACATGAGAAACACTTATAATGCTAATTAATAACATTCGACATTAATCATCATTACATTAATCATTATCCCACCTCTGAGTACAGGCTATGCTATGGAGGCAGGTGTATGATATGAGAAGTTTTCTAAGAGCATCATTAAGAAAGCCGGACATTGAGCACTGAGACCTGATCCTCTGAGCTGGCCACATGACCTGTAAGCTCTGTGGGCGGCACTGAGCCTGGCTCGAACCACGTCCTCACATCTCTTGGGGAGTTCAGCTGCTCAGGTGGAGAGCAAGCCGTTTGCTAGGCTTGGTTCCTACCACTCTCCCCAGCTTGTGGTTGGCCTAAAGGGCTCTCATATCATCTTTGACATATTTCGTCTGTCTTCTGCTCGCTTTCTGGACACACACAACCTAAGTACACACAGTTTTCCACCAGGGAGGGAGAGAGAATGCCCCAGAGCACACACCATCCCTTATCATCTGCAAATGAACTTGTAGTGCTGAGGAATGCTTCAATTACCACTCAGAACAGCTTTGTACAACTCCTGCCCCTCTTAAATGCTCAGGGGTCCCTTCCAGAACCCAGATACTCCCTGTCCCCAAATGCAGGGAAGACGCCCTGTCACCTGTCATGGTCTGTATGGTGGAGGCAGGGACTGACGCTGCCCATGTGGCAGTTCTACCTCTCCAGTGTCTTTCACTTTCCCTGAAGTTGCTGCAAATATTCCATTTCATGAAGTATGTAGTAATACACATGGGAGTCAGGGAGAGAGGGAAAGGTGGGGGACACCGATGACATGGCCTCTAACACTTTGTTTACGAGAACATCTAGAAATCTCTAGCTACGCCTGGTAGAAGGAGTGTCAATTCTGCCCTGGAGACACGGATCAGGCAATGTTGCCAGTGTGTACTTCTCCCTTCCCAATCATCCACTGATTCTGGAGTCTGATGGCAGAGCTCAGAAGGTCATTTTTACATTCACGTGAGTGAACAACTAGCCTGCCCCTTTGGGGTATGGTGATGCCAAATAAACATATATATCCAGGAGAAGTGCTAACCCCACCCCCACCCCCCGCAAACCGGAAACTCTGCATGTCCCCTGATTGGTGCTTTGTTTCCCACACCACTCCCCAAGAGGGCAGTGAGGGTGGGTGTTGCTATTAGAGTTTAGGAAGCAGCGCTTGAGGGGAACACTGCCTTTGCAATGAATGAAACTAAACAACGAAACCCGTGTTAGACTGCTTACTGGCCCTTTCCAAATTTTTATTGTGTTAATCACCTTTTCATTGTTGATTTACAACCACTCTTAAAATATTAGGATGATGTAACAAATGTATTTCCCAGTTTTTAAAAGATATTTTCTACGATAGTGATTTGTTTTCATGTGATAAAATTTAATATTTTTCTTTACATTTTCAGACTTTGGTTTTATGCTTAGCAAAAGCATCTCCTATTTCCAATATGAAAACTTCACTTATACGGCAAACATTACAATGGAAAATTACAGAATTTGTGAAGATGCGCAGAAATGGGTAAGCTTTTTTCTTTGTGGGTGGAGGGATGCATTGATACAATTTTACTGGAGGGCTGTTCAGCAATGGATACATTTAATTTTGTCAGTTCCACTACCTACGGAGATAATTAGGCAAGTCTATTTAAAAAATGCATATGTGTATAAATATAGTTACTGTGGCATTGTGTGGTTAGAAAAAAAAAATCCAAATAACTTAAATGTCTACCAGTGACTGATTCAATTAATTACTCATACACCGGAGTACAATGTAACCGTCAAAAAGATAACATAGATCTACATTCATTAAACCGGAAACGCCTATACAATGTTGACTGAAAAAGCAGGTTACAAAACAGCAAGTAGATTTCCCTTTCATTTTGGAAAGAGAATGACAAAGAGAGAAAGAAAGAGACGGATAAATAGATATGCATGGAAAGGTATTTCCCACAGTGTTAGTGGTTATCTCTGGGTGGTTAGATTTTTGAATGAACTTTACCTTCTTTATATATCATCGTAAAAAATTCAAACAAAGCTAAATGTATATTTTATAGAAATAAAAATTGGAACTTTTAGTTTTTTGGGAAAAATGGTCTAGATGCGCTCTGCGACAATTCCTTAAAAATTCAAATATGAGCTTCATAATCATTAGCAATGAGTAATCCTCTTAATAGGCTGACATCATTGCCTGACTATTCCCTTAATGGGTGACATTACTGCCTGCCTCAATTTTCCTCCAAGTCTGACAATTCAGGTGATGCATTGTAGTTCTTACCTTAAAGGACTTTAAAGCTCAAATATTAGAAATAACCCAAATATATATATCTAGGGCACAGTTAGGTACATTTTGGGGGTTTTACATAATAGAAAATTATTCAGACATTATGGTGGTATTTATTAAAAGTATGCAATTATGCTGGGAGGTAATTATATAATATTTAGTGAAAAAATAGGATACAACTATATAGATACAATGTATACTCAATTATGGTAAAATTCAGAGAAGAGGCTAGAAAGTGATCTAAAAAATTGTTAGTCGCAGTTGTTTTTGTGTAGTGGGATTATGGATGTTTTCTTCTCACCCTGTACTTCCTTAATATTTTATAATAAATGTGGATTATAGAATCATGAAAGAAATAAATTTAAAAAAATACAGCTGCTTTGCTCAACAGCTGCCAAATTTCACCCCAGATGAATCTGCAATTTAGTTGTGAGTCAAATGGCCTTGCTATAATTTCCTAATCCAGCAGAAGGGAATGTGTTGCAATAAAAGAAAGCCAGTATTGCCATCACCTCTTTCTAAGCCACCATTTTATAATGCTTAGAACAAATCTGAGTAAAGAATCCCACTGCTATTGGAAATTGGGAATTTCCACATTCTTCAGGTGTTCTCCACATCTTGTGTTAGGTTGCTAGGAGCTGGAATTTAATTAATCTATATTACTCTGTAATGTCTCCAGCTCTGAAAGCTCTTTCTGGAGGCTGATGATACAGGCCACCATTAGAAATAGAGACTCATCCATTCATTTCAAATGGGGGTTCCTCTGAATAACAAGGATGTGCTGCTACATAAGGTCTACAGATGATTAGCTTTCTTTCCCTTCTTTCCCTTCCTCGCTCTTACCTACTCAGTCTTCTTCTCCCTGTCCCTCTTTCAAATAAATAGTTTTTCTGTATAGTTAGATGGAAGCTCTTCAAATTTAGAGAAAATTTACACAGTACCAATACTACACTTCCAGTACGTTATCTAATTATTCCTAAATGATCATATTTTAGCAAAACGATGATGAAGAAATCAGTTATCACTTATGTATATGATGCATATCAGAGGCTTAGCAAAAAGGCAGACAGCAAATATTTTTTGAGAAAGCATGAAAATAACTGGGTAATGCCAGGACGGGAGGAAGGAGTAGGCACAAGAAAAAAAAAAAAAGGAATGGAAGAACAAGGGTCTCTGTGTCTTTTGGCAAAGGTTTAATAATCACCTGTTCCCGGCCTTTTGGACAAAATGGCAGCCTTCAAAGTTCCCTAGACTATGAGCTCCTTCAGGTCAGAGATGGCGCCTTATTCCCCTCTGACTTTTCTGCACTAGACACTGTGCCTGGTGCAACGTTGGTGCTCACCAGAGACTTGGAGAATTAAACTGAGCCCATTTACTGCCCTTTCATTCTGGCCTCAGCTGGAAGCAAAAAGAAGCTAAAAGCCCTAACGTCTTTTCACACATACTGGCAAAAACCCATCCTAATTTGAACTCAAATACACATTTCCCCTGAGCGTCTACCTTGGTCACTGAACTACTGGATACCATGACACAAGGCAGACAGGTTTTCAATATTAACCCACCAGACACACCCAGGACTTCCACCCTGTCAAGGAGAACCCTTCTGTGCTTCTCTGGTCAACTTGCTGTCCCATTTGTACCAGGAAGCATTTTCAACCTCTACTTTTCTCAAATCTCCTCTCCATGTATTCTTAGCAGGACCTTGCTCCCTAAGAGTCACCACTGGGGAAACCTCTTAACCTCTCAGCACCAAATGTACACATGGCTTGCATCTCGCCTTATCCTTTCCTTGTTTCACGTAACAATAGACGAGTTGTCGCTCCTTTTACCCGTCCACTTATGCTCGCCCTATCTCTTCTCTGTCCTGTACACTGAGCCTCTCCTCTCTACTAACCATGAACATACGTAAACGCCAGTGTTTCCATTTTTCCCAAACTTTCTTTCGACTTCACTCTCCCCTCCCCACGATATCACACTAGCTCATTTTCCTTTCCTTTACAATAAAACTTCTAAGAGTTATCCACATTTGTTTCTCTATTTCTTCATCTCTCCCTCTTTCCTCACCCCAGTGTAAACAGGTGACTACTTCTACCACTTTCAACAGCATAGCTTTTGCGAAGACCAACTGTAGCTTCCATATGAATATAGTATTAAATGCATACTTTTCAGTCCTTAGCTTATTTGCCCTCTCAGTGGCACTTCTCACTACTGACCATGCTCTTTGAAACACTCCCTTCTCTTGGGTTCTGTGCCGGTGTTTCCTGATTGTCCTGCTACCTCTTTAGCTGTTCCTTCTGAGGGTATTTCACGGCCTCATATTTCTCTACCAGCTGATAAAACAGCCAGGTTTTCAAGTTCCAGTGTGGGACTTCTTCTCAGTCTAACCCTGCCCTAGGCAGTATCATCCATGCCAACAGCTTCATCCGCCCTCACTTTCACTTCTGAATTCCAGTTGTAGGTATCCGACTGCCAACTCAATGTGCTTACTTATCTTTATTAAAAGCACCTCATACTCTGCATCTCAAAAAAGATCTCATAGTCCTGCCTCCACCCCTGTCCTCCTTGGTGTTTCATAAAACTGTGAATGGCACCATCCTCCATATAGTTTCATAAACGTGCAGCCAGTAGTCACTGTTGCCATGTCATTCGCCTTCATTTTCCACATTCAACCCACAAGAAAAGCCTGTGTATTTTACTTCTGACCTGCTTCTCAGTTCCATTGATTTTCCTCCGTTCCCACTGTCACTACCCTGGTCGGCGCTCGTCTGACCCACTGCAACAGCCTCCTTCCAAACCACTCACCACAACGAAGCTCGCTGGGTCTATTTTGTTTAACTTTCAATTTCAAGATTATTGTAGTATAACATGCAGTTATAAGAGATAATACAAGGAGATCAGGTATACCCTTTCCCCAGTTTTGTTCAATAGTAATATCCTGTATAACTATAGTACACTATCACGACCAGAAAACTGACATTGGTACAGTCCATTCACCTTATTCAGATTTCACCAGTTTTACATGCACGTGTGTGTGTGTGTGTGTGTGTGTGTGTGTGTGTGTGTAGATTTATGTGACTACCACCACAGATATAAAACAGTTCCATCATAAGAATATTTCTTACTACCCTTTTATAGCCACAGTCAGCTCCGTCTCTGCCCAACTCCCTAACCTCTGTCAACCATGAATCTGTTCGCCATATGTCTAATTTTGTCATTTCGAGACTGCTTATATAAATGGAATCATACAGTATATAATATCAAGACTGGCTTTTTTTACTCAGTGTGATACCTTTGTGGTTAATCCAAGTTGTTGTATGTAACTAGAGTTCCTTACTTTTTAGTGCTGAGACGTATTCCATACGTATTCCTGTTTGTTGAACCATTCACTCATCAAAGGTAATCTGGATTGTTTCCGGTTTGGGGCTATTATGAATAAAGCTGCTATGAGCACTGGTGTACAGGTTTTTGTGTGGATATGTTTCCATCTGTCTGGGATAAGTGTCCAAGAGTAGCATATCTTTTTAGAATACAAAATGGATCACGCCACATTCCTTCTTAAGTTAGCTTTCCCATCGTCCTGAGGAAAGTCCCTAACACAGCCTGCAAAGATCCCCACATCATCAAGCCCCATATATCTCTTCAACCTCAACCTGGGTTGCTTTTCACCTCATTTTCTCTATCCAGCTAAGTTCAGGGCCTTCACCCGCATGTTCCCTATGCCTGGAAACCTCTTCCACCACCCAATCTCACTTCTTGTTTTTCACCTTCAGATGTTAGCTCAAATGTCACTTCCTCAGGGAAAGTCTCCTAAACTTCCAGACTCGCTTAGATTCCCCCCTTATATTTGCTCTTAGAGCATCTGGCACTTTTATTTCACAGCAGTAAGCACAGTTTATAAGTTCTTTTGTGTGACCATTTGATGAATATTTGTTTCCCATCCCCCAGACTGTAAGCTTTAGTAGGACACAGATCATTTCTGTTTTGCTCACCATTATATATCTTCAGCATTTAGTAGACACCTATTTTGTGTTTAATGTAATTTGGACAAGGCTTTTAAGACAGTCTTAGATTCAAGTTCTATCTCTATTACTCCCTAGGTGTTCTTGGGAAAATTACTCAAACATACTAAATCTCTGTTTCATCTTCAAAATTAGGATTATAACAGCATCTACTTAACAAGAGTAGTTTTAAAAGTTAAATCAGGTAGCCATTAAAATTATTTTGTCCAGTCCCTAATGCAAGGCAAGCACTCAAAAAATGTTATTTCTTATTGTCATTATTCGTTTTACAAAAGATAAGGGTTTTTGTATTTTTCCCCCCAACTAGGTTTTAGTCCATTATCTTCCTTTCTTGCCAATTCCCTGGAGTTCTGATTCTGGTAACTCTGAAAGTCTGAAAAGGAACCCTCAGTTTAGAACTTTGATAATGCTATGACTACTGGTTCTAACCCTAGATATGTCCCCTTAGATAAATAAGAGCCTTGTTTGGCCTCTTGGCTTTGGTCCCCATTTTCATCTCACTCAATACTTCGTCATCTTGTTCTCCAGCCTGTGGGTCTTAGGGTTGGTAGGAATGCCTCTTCCCCACTCCTCGTTTCCAGAAGGAAGTTTTCTAAACACACGTAGCCTCTTGTCTCATTCCTTCTGTTTCCCCATGGAGGCAAATCATGCTGTTGGTGAGACAGCACTTGGTCCATGTTTTCTCAGGTGGAACCGATCTATCAAAGTTTACAAGTGCAAGAATTTAGCCTCTTTCTCCTTCCTTTCCTACTTAGACTAGTTGGAGTTAGTGACCTGGAAAACAGTTGCTTTTATGCAGATCCAAATTTTCCCTTGGGAGGGCTTTTCCAAGGTTTAGATTGAAGGGAAATGAGCCAGCAAGCCCATTTTATTACTCAAATTAAGCTACATCCTTCAACCTGGTCTTTATAAAAAATGTTGGTTCCCCAGCTATCAGTTCTTTTATCTTACTTTTCAGTGGGTTTAGAATTTGAGCAGTGCTATCTATTGGACTCCCTCAAAGATTCCAACACTTAGGTTTGTATTTTGTACTCTTCATCTTTTTTACATTCTAGCCATTTCTGAAGACCCAGCTAAATCACATTTTACACGACTCTTTCCAGCCCTCAAGGCTCTCTTACATGAATAAAATCCTATAGTACTTACTGGACTGTATCGTTCCTTTTGGAATTGTCATTTATTGTCTTATATGCATATGGAACACTCAAAGGTATAACTTCTTTTCCTAATTCTATTTTAACTTCCTTAAGAGCAAGCAAGGGCTTTGACCTAGATTTATGGTTTAACTTCCCACTGATCGTAACTCTTTGTATATAGTAAGTGCTTAATAATATCTTATGGGATGATTGTCCTTGAGGCTGGCATACTGACCAGGCTTTGATTTGAAGGCCCGAGTTACAATGGCTTAGTGGCTGGATGGTCCTGAAGGGGTGGTGGCAGTGGCCAAATAAAGGAAAGGTTAATATGAGTGTGTCCCTGAGATGTGTATCCATGCAAGTCTGGATATACCTACAGGTAGTGGAGCTTAATCCTATCTTGTGCTGTGTTTTCATCTTAGTAATATGCTCTGCCACTTTCCTTTATGAAAAGCATATGGAACTCGTGGTCTTAGGTAGAAAGCTAAGAGAAGTGTAAGCAGAGGAAGGCAGTGCTCCTGGCTGTGGTAGACTGATCTACAGAGTGTTTTGATTCTCCGAATTAGTGGAAAGATTGAGAAAAAAGTAAAAAAAGCCACTACTACCACAGGAAAAAAACATGAGGAGGAAGGGTCCTGAAAATGGTATCTGAGCCATGAAAGACAGTGAATATTTTAAAGATCACTGAATTTAATTTATTCAACCTAAATGCATAAAAGTACAGGTGGGGACATTATTTATGCAGGTATATGCAAATCACTTTATAAAATAGGCAAAGCCCTTCTGCTTTTTATAAGTTGCCAAGGTGGTTCCTGATATTTTGAAAGCTATGAACCTTTAATGTAATTTCCTAAGAGTTGGAATCCCTCTGTCAGCATCACAGTCATTGTCAGAGCAAGTTTATTTTTTTTTCTCTCTCCTCTGGGACATTTGCAAGGCTCTTATAACCATCACAAAAAGAGTGGTTTCCACAGAGATGTGACTGGAAAAAATCCCTTGGAAATTGCTGAGGAGCAAGTCACAATGTTCAAAGCAGAGAACATAGGCTTTGAAAAAATGAACCCATCTGACCTCTTGAATTTAGTACAGTGAATTCCTGAGCTCTGAAACATGGGGCCCGGCTGTGCATGCCATATTGGTGCTATAAGACTGGCAGTCGGTTGGCTGTGGCATGGTCTATTTCAAACTCCTTCACAGTGCCCAGCGTTGCATGTTCCCAGATGACATTTGGTTGGCAGAAGCTGGGCCTCCAAAGCTGGCAGTCTGGAATGCGGCCCACTGTGTTTTGACAAACACATAATTGACCATCTGATTACCAGCCTACATTCTGCACTCAGGTCACTGAAGAGACCTGGGCTTTCAATAGGTCCCTATGCCTTGTCTTACCCATCTTCTCAAACCTTTCTTCAGGAAGCAACAGAGAGAAGATTTAAACAGACCCACGCATGTACTCCCATTTGCAAAAGAGAACATGGTACATGAAACAGAAGCTGTTGAAATTTTCCTTTAAATTGTCCTGGCAGCCCAAAGTGAACAAGAGAAAAGCACGCTTATGGTGAACTCTAATTCAGAAAAAAGGGATGAATATACTGAATTGTTTCAACACCCGGCTGTGCATAAGTTGGAATTCAGCTCAATGGTTTGAAATTTCTGCTTAGAAACAGGCAGCAATGGGAAAATGATAGAAAATTGGGGCATTAATTGACGTTAGGGGGACATTCTTAGGAAATGATTTCATTTTTAGGCCGAAAGAAGAGAAAAGCAGGACACTGGGAATCCCTTCTCCTTATCTACCAGTTCCTCCCCCAAGTGAGTGTGAGAGAGAGACCCTTATCTTTGGAGACCAGTCGGCAGCAGCTCAGAGTGAGGTCAGATTGAAATTGAGGTCTCTGATGAAGTGCCCATGAAGGTGTACTTTGGTCTGAAATTTGGCCCCACACAATGCATTGGCCTTTCTCATAGGAGGCAAGGACTGTGCACTGGGCCAAGATGTGCCCACATTATGCAACGTCCATGTCAATGCCAACACTACCAAATGGCCTCTCCTCTCCACTCCCACCCCTACTGCACCCTTGGGGTTCACCCTTGACCTGGTCTCGCTTTTCTCAGGCAGCCATCTCTACCACCACCAGAGCGCTCTTTTTCTAAAACACAAATCTGGTTAAAACGTCAAAGCCTCATCAAGTCTGCAGCGTCAAGTCCAAACTCACTCCGGTGCACAGCATACCAGGCCCTCGGTGACCTACCTGCCGCCTGCCCCTCTCCAGCTTCATCTCTCAGGCTCCTCTCCCACCACCATGCTCCGGCCACACTAACTACTATCCTCTGCATCTGGCTGCTGCTCAACACCTCCCGGATTTGCAAATGCTTTTGCTTCTTTACATGAGTAGGACCCCCATTTGCTTTCCCCTCCTCTACGTTCGCCTAGTAAACTGCCCAGCCTGGGTACTTCTATAGGTGGAGGTGGGCACTCCCTTCTCCTTCCCCTCCCTACACTGTCTATGTACCTCCATTCCAGCGCCTATCAATCACATGGTGCAGCCTTTGTTTACTGTTTATCTCCCCTACCAGGCTGTCAGATTCTTAACAACAGGGAGTGCTTCTTATTTATCTTGGAGTTCCAGGTACCAAGCATAGTGACTGGCTTTCCTTAAATGGGTGTTGACTGAAAACTGAATAAAGAGCTGTGCTTGATAATGAACCAAAACTAAGCCAAGCAGTAGTATTAGCTCCGATAACCACGGCAGGAGCCTCTTAGCAATCTAATGAAGGCAGAAGATCCCAGAAGTGAGGTACATTCTAATGGGTGACAGTAAGTGTAAGGCCTAGATGGTATGATGGAGGACTGTCTTGTTAACAGAGAATGTCATTAAAGCAGTGGATTTTCAGTGTTTTCAACACTCAGTTTTCAATATTGAAAGGTATTGTCCTGAGAGTGAATCAGAGTCTGAATAGTAGAGAGGTCTAACTTATAAGAACCTGGTTTCCTAAATAGGGCAAGTCTGTGACACGTGCTTCAAGGTAGCAGAGCAGGCGATGGAAAGCTCCTTTTTGTTTCTGTTAAAGAGCCATAGAATGGAAAACTCTTGGGGGGAACATCTGGAAGCTACTCAGCTCCTATTGAAATCTGCGTCAAATCCAGTCTGGGACTTTGGACTAAATGCAGTGCCAAGGAAAGAAGGCCGAACAGGCAGCATTCTGCATCTGTCTGGAGGAGGCCATTGAAGAAGTATTGGGGAGATCTGTTCCCAAGGAGCCTTTCTTTTCCCTTTAATGGGCATCTGGGGCACCGCCTCTGGAGCCATCAGCTGTGTCTGTAGGGCACTTGAGGACAGCAGGACTGTCACAGGCCTTGTTACCCTTGAAATAAAGGCAGCCTCAGGATTTGGAACAATTCCAGTGAGCATGGCCCGGGGGTGGGACAAGGTTAGTGGGTCCATGAATGGGCTATCAGCTCATTACAGGTCACTCTCCCAGCCTCCTCTCTGGTTAAAAACTAGGATCTCTCTAGAAGCTGCTCGATTGATGGCTGATGTAGCACAGACTCAATTTCGCATTTTCCTATGAGCCAGAGACAGTGTTTCAATTATATTTTTTGCCTCAAAGGTCTCCCCCTTGATTTCTAATCTGTCACACAGGTCTCTGGTCCCCTGTACTGCTTGTGTCTGAGGCTCGCCCTACAGTGCTGACGTCATAATAGCTGAGCCGTGCGGGCAGGAGTGCACTGTGCTGACTCATCCCCGGTGATGTGAGGATTAATGCCTTGTCTAACACAGAGCTATTCTGTGAACTGTTTTTACACAAAGACCTGTAACAGAAATGACTTGCCAGGCAGAGGACTAGAAATATGCAGTGCTAGGTAACTGGGGTAGGGCTGCAGAGACATGCAGTGGTGGCCAGAAGCATGCACATCAACACCCTCCAAAGCATTGACAGACCCACTCTGTCAACACCGAGAATAAGGAATAACAAGACCTGTCAGGGGCAGGGAGGACCCACCCCTGCTGTATAAATGCATTACACACAGCACCAGTCTTTGGGGAGTTTAATCAATCTCCCTTTTCTGTCAAATAACTGTCACTTTAGACTTCAGCCTGGGCCTCCTTTGGAGGATTCTGCTCCCCTAAATATGCTTAACTGGCTTCTAAGAATATTAGCAGAAGCCACACATAAGCCAAAGAGCCACAGGAACCCCCTTTTTTTGTGCAAATGATTACAACACAAGAAATGTGTCGGAGTGAGGACTCTGTGGAGCAAGGTAGAATGTGTGAATAAGGAGCCAGTTGTGCCCACCAGAGTGAGAAGCAGCTGGAAGGAATCATTTATTTAAATTAAAAAATGATTATTTATCATGAGGTGATTGCCACTACCTGTGGCATCTCTTGTTGGTGTCTCACGCAGTGACTTTGATTATTTGGGTTTGTTGCCCCACAATCTCTTTCAAGCAGCTCAAGGTAAAATTTATCCAAACCCATTCAGTGCAGTATAGTTTGGGCTTTAAATAATAAATATTCTTTCTGTTCATCTGAAATCAAGTCTCCCCTGCCCCAAGTGACTTTCATCTTTTCCAAAAAAGAATAGTACCTTCCATAAACCTCCTGGTGTATGTAATCCTGGATTTCTCTCTCTCTCTCTCTNTCTGGAGTTTACAATTTCACACACAATTTTAAATGGCAGAAATCTTGAACTTCACTCTTGTACTTCTTAGTAAAAGGATATTAGAAATTTTGTCAATAAATGAAAACTCTGACCTAGAAGTTGAAACTAAAAACCATTGAACCCAGGGATGCATGTGTAACTGAAGAATAAATAATTGCCCATTGATTGACAGTGGGGCAAAAGCCCAACTGCTGCTGGCATCTGGCTGAAGAATGTAAGCTATAGTTTAGAAGAGGGGTGACTTTTGCAAATAGCAGCTGTGGCTGCGTAAAAGGCAGTCTTTATATATAAGACCAGTCGCCGGGATGCTGGTGTTTTCAGCCCCCTCATGGATGGCAACGACTACTACCACCAACAGCATCGACTTCAAACACAAAAGACGCTAAGACATCCAGAAGAAGTACCGGAAACCACGACAAAGTCAACCAGACAACATGACAATAACGACCCAAATTTCCCACATCGGACGCTTTTTTGAAAAGTAAAGAAACCAGTTTTACTTACATAAAGAGAAGGGGCAGGCCACAGACTGATGATCAAGGAACTGAAAAGCAAAGAGAAAAAGAAGGAATTAAAAATAAACCTAATGATCCTGTGGGGAGAAGGAAAGCAAATCTAATACTGCATAGACGGGACTGGTTGCTCCTATAGGATGAGCAGTAGGAACACATTTTGTCACCTGTAACCAAGAAAAAGGAGATCCAGTCATATAACATTTTCCAAAGGTGTGACCTCCTGCTATATGACCAACATAGCACTTCCCAGCACAAGGGTGCCAACCTCTTTCTTTGTCAACTCCATTCTGATCTGAATTATATCAGTATTTTGTAGAGCTATGCCGTTCACTACAGAAGCCACTAGCCACATTTATCCATTTAAATTTAAATTAATTAAAATTTAATTTAAAAATGAAGTGTTCAGTTCCTCTTGCACCAGTGACACTTCAAGTACTCAGTGGCTACCTGTGGCTAGTGGCTACCTTACAGGTGGGACATTTCTGTTGTTGCATAAATAGCTATTGGACAGCACTGGCTAGAATAGGTACAAGCTTTGCTATGTAGTACCTGAGAAATTTTAGCTAATTTTGACAAAGATGAGTCAACCTTTGATAAACTTTGGTTCTTTTAAGGGAAAAATTCGTATGTTTAATGCCCAGGAGTTCCTCTGGACCAATTCGGCACCTCCATGCACTGTCAGCCCTCAGCCGAGGACTGGGTATTGCCTCTTCTACCCCATCTCACCAGCCTAGGAATGTGCCCTGACAAAATGATTCTAAGCTATAGCATCTGTCCCCCAAAACACAACACTAACGATGACAATTTCAGGTTGTGGGGGCTGACTTTAACACTTTCTCATTCTATATTTCAAATCTAATAATTCCCCTTTGTAACCTTCACCTCACAAGCCAAATAAGTTATTATGGGACTGGCTTGCTCACCGTTGTCTTGATAGCTTCCTTTCTAGAAGAGTAAAACTGAAGTAGCAGAAGATCCATGAGAAATTAATAAGCCAAACAAGGATGCTAAGAAGACAAAGCAGGTCTCCCCACCCCCATACCACTCAAATATATCACGGACTTAATATGCGTTGATTGAATTCTTGTCTCTCTGACACCATGATTTTAACGACTTCACGCAAAGCCTCCAGAAACATGCAAAACAAACCGTATTAAAAGAGATCAAGTAGAAGGACCTGATTAAATAACAGCATACAATAAGGCGAAAGCAGAAAAGTGGCAATTAAAGAGATTTCACTTCTTAGCAAGCTTTCTGGACAAATGCACCACCCTCCAGGTTCCTCCAAAGAAAGAGTATCCTCTTTATGGCCAAGATGCACCCCTGTCCGTGCACATCCAAGTGTAAAAGACGGTGTTCCCTTTCTTGGACGAGAAGAGTTGAGACAAAAATCTGATCATAATGTATGCTAACACAAGAGAGGCTGGGGGGTCTCCAATGCTTTCAAATTGTTTCACAAAATTGATGAGCTTAATGAAAAATTTAAGCAAGATAATTAGATTATGTATGATTCATTGAAAGCACATACAAACCTGAAATGTATATAATATATGACTGACTAGTCTTCAAAGACTTTAAAGCTCTAAGTTTTGCTACATTCTCGTGTCTTCTGCAAACCAGGATCCTATATACCATTGCCCTGGTACAACTTTCCTTCCTCCCTTCCCTCCCTCCCTTTCTTTTTTCTTCCCTCTCCCCGACTTTTTTTCATCTTGCTTTCTTTCCCAACCTTTGAGGAAAAGGAGGAAAAATATGATTAGTGGTTATCTATGAAATATGATCACTTATCATTTTTCTGTTGCATGTTATAAACTCAGTAACTCCCAATAATATATTATGCTATTTTCAAATTGTACTTAGTATTTGTGTTCTTATATCTAAGTGCATAACTTTCTAAATTTCAAGGAGCATTTTTCCATAAAAGTTAATTAGTCAAAATTAAATTTGTGTGTGATCAGAAGAGATCAATGTAAATTGTACCCAGATTGACTAATACATCCAAGGCCTGGAATAAAAAACTATCTTTCTGGATGTCAAATGACACACAGGCTGTCAATTACAGGAATCCAAGATGGAGCTAAAAATTGCAGTGTGTATGTCACAGTCTCAGACAAATTAAAGCCAAGTTAAATTGAAGATTTTATTGGATATAATTGTTGTCATTATATATTAATGAAAAACAATAATACCTATCCAAAATTTAATATTCAGACTAAATATTTAATCTCAGAGTTCTTATACAATTCATAAATGTTCATAAACGTCAAAAGGCCCTGACTTTTTCACTGAATTACAATCTGCTAGGCAATTTTGAGACTATGTATTAAACTACATAGATTTATTTTTGTTCAGTTCAAATTGTTCTTTTATTGATATGCATCCTTTCTGCCTAATTGATATTCACCTTATATGTCTGCAAGTTGTTTTCATCTGAAATGCAAAGAATTTTCTGTAATAGTTTTGCATAAGCCTAAAAACATTTGCATTAACCATGCTAGATTCAAAGCACAAATATCTAACAAGGAATATATAACTGCAAAGCTCAAGTGAATCAGGACCTTAAAACATGGTGGAGAGGCAAGAGCAGGCAGTGGGAGAAGGGGTGTCTTGTGGAAATCTAATCTTAGTTTGTAATTTCCTAGTGGAAGTTATTATGTATACTATCCATCTCCAAAGAACTAAAAGTATTATTAACTGTAAGTTAAAGATTCGTCAATTCTGATTGTAATTTGTGTAATGTTCTAGGACAATAGTAATACAGATCCCTATAAGAATCCACTCCCCCACACCAAAACAACCCCCAAACACCAAGTTTCAAGGAGCTCCCAGGCTCCATGAAGGTCATCGATGAACTCTAGATTAGAACCTTGGGCCTAGGGGGAGGGGGAGAAAAAGCTCTTTCAGTCTCACTGCTCATTGCCTCTAGGACATTTTGACGAGTTGCTCTAAGTTGAAGCCAGGAAGGAGTAAATAAAATATTTAGGAAATACCTGGGTGAGTGTGTGTGGCTGGAGACCCCCACACTCCTTTAAAGGCCTCCCAGACTCTGATCTTCCTACTCCTTTACGATTTCTTTTTTGAAAAGTCCACAGAGCTTTAGGAACAACGAGGTAGAGAAGTGGCGAGCAGAGAAATGAAAGAGTTCCTACTCACTGAGTACCTGCTGTGGTTTCAGGCACCCTGGTAAGTAAATGCTCCTCAAATTTGAATATGAGTGTACCCAGGAAGGCGGAGCAGTGTGAAGGGAGTACACAAGGCCACCAAATCAATAATAAAGATGAGGCTGTCTCTTTGGGAGGGCAGTTGTCCTTGTGGCTTAGTAAGTGAAACTCTTATTTGCACACATATTCATTTATCTGATAACAATTTCTTGGGTGTTACAGAAGCAATAGCGTCCAATAACAATGTTCTTGGCCTCGTGGGACTTCCAGTTTAGTGAAACACACAAGAAGATATTGAGGAACAGCATGCAAAATCTGAGTGTACTTTTCGGGTGAAACCTGCGACCTCACTGACAAGTCTCATCTGGGGCAGACTGCTTCAGATAATGTCCCTAGCACCCCAAAGTGCTGGATCACTCAGTCTGACTCGAGGATCATCTATGTGGAAGAGTTTGAAAAGCTCCATTAATAACCATCTATCATTTAATCCTGACTACATGAGTAAACACCATTCCTTCCAAATGACCAGAGAAAGAAGGGAGATTTGAGAAATTGGGAAACTTATCCCAAATCACACAGATCCTGGGACCTGAATAAGTCTGTCCCGTTCCAAAGTCTACAGATATTGTAACCATTAAATGATGCCACCTCTAGGTGTTTCCCATTTTACATTTTCCCCTTGAAATCTGGGCTCATTCAGGATTTTGTAGGCTTGTTTCAGCTTCTTTGGAAGGGGACAGGTTTGGCTTGATTTGCATTCTAAATATTTCCCAGTGGTAAGGGAAAGCTGTTATTATACCCATTTTACGGTGCGGAAGCCGAAACGCTTGCCAGCTGAGGTATCTGGCAGGGTTAAAAACAGAATCTGGGTTGTCAGTCTCATTCCTCCTGACTAACTCTGAGCCTAAGCACTGATACCATCCAGGGGCCTTTCTGCACATGGAACGAACACTGGCTGATAGAGTGTGACAAACTTTGGTAAGAGAAAATAACAGTGCAATACAAGATAGAAAATAAGTAATCATAACACTCAAAGAAATTGGTTACTTTTAGCATTGTGAATAGAAAAGGGAGAGCTTATTCATCACAAATGAATCAGAAAATTAGAATGTGTCACTGCACTGATGACAGAACTGAGGAATTCAGATGAACTGAAGTTCAACACTTATCCTTCTATCTGGAGAGGGTAAATGGAGTGACAACAGGACAGAAATGACCTCTGAGACAGGCCTTTCATCTTTCCAATCTTTTTTCTTCAACTACTGTCTCTAGAAGTTAGGCAGGTTTATATCTTTGTTTTCTATGGGTAGAGATAACATTTTAATATCCTTTTAATGTTCTAGAAGTATTGTGTTAATTAATTCATATGTGGGAGTCATTCCAAATAGGAGGGTGAAGATTTTTACCTGATTGATTTTCCTAATACCTTTCTTGCTCCCAGTGTTTTCAAAGGATGAGGCACTACTGGATTTTTAAATTCGTATGTCTCTCAGAGTAAGTGCCAGCTTCCTAGGTTCCTGTCAATTGATATTCCATCTTCACTCTGGATCCGTGACTTCCTTTATCTGACAGATTCAAGAAATTTTATGACATTTCATGCACCCTGAATTTGGAGATTTTAATTCTCTATTTTCTATCTGGCAAAGGTTTACGTGTTAAAGTCAGATGGAAGGGTTATTCAGACATGCATACAGAGCATGTGTAATCTCCCAGTAGGTACTTTGGGGTCTCCTATAGACACGTTTCTTGAAGTATTTTCATTCTTTCTGATCACAAGCGCCACAAATGGTCATTCATATTTTGGGGTCTGCTTTTCAAGACTATCCGGTTTTTTTTTGGTTCTACCGTGAAAAGAACAGGAAGGATGTCACAGTGATGCTTTACCTTTCCTTAATATGCTATGACGTCTACCTTCAAAAATGTAGATGATGAAATAATGATCAATAAGAAGAGAGAATTCAAAAACCAAAGTTCAGTCACTAGGTCTGGGACTGTTTCTGAGCCTGAGACATTGCTGAGTGACAACTTGCCACCCCATCCCACCCCATGCAATCCCTCCTGAGCCTTCCTGATTCCTACAGGTATTGGGCTGAGAGATTCGAATGAAGTAACAGCAGCAGTGCTGGGAGGGGTGCAGGGAGTGTCAGGGACTGAATTTGTTGATTACATTCAGGATGATTTCTTACAGCTCCTAAAATAGACCTAACTCTATGGCATGATGGCATTCAGGAGCTCTCTACAATCTCATCCCTAACAGCAACTTTTTCCTCCATACCTCAAACTCCTGAAGCTGTAGTTTTACGGATTCCAAATGGATTGGTGTGCCAGGACCGTCTACTATAGCATACCGGTATCCTTTCAGGGATGCTGAAAAGGGCTGGCATTGTTATCATGTGGTCCAATCAATTAGACACACTTGGTCACAATGCTGCTCACAGCCTACCATTAATCCCATTCATTTGGTTCAATAAAGGTTGTGCCTATTATAGGGCAAACTCATCCTGAGACTCCATGGTGTGTAAATACAGAAAGTAACGTGTTAGTGGTACAGAGAGCTTTGGAATAAATATGGGCACAGCAGGAGAAAGAAACATCCAGAACAGTGTGAACAGAAGGCTTGCTTTACTCAAATGGTTCCCTCAAATGTTTCTTTTTTCTTTTTTTTTAAATACAAAGGGACAAATCATGACACAAAACTTATATCAAAAGATATAAATTAAGCAGTTAGTTATACCTGATGGTCTGTCTGTTAGAGACTAAACCAAGAGGACAACATAGGCACAGTCTGTGTTTTGAAAACTTGGAACGATCTTTCCATAATATAGATTGACAAAAATGTTACTTTTGTCCTTGTCAAAACTAACTATTTGCTTTGCTTAAGAGGACCCAAGATCTTTCACAATCTGACCCCAATCCACCTCTCTTGTTTTTATTTTTTGTTTTTGTTTTTTGCTTTTCCTTTTGTTTTTTTCTCACCACTGTTTCCTTATAGTCTGTGATAGGCTATTTGCTCTTCTCTGCACATACGTAGGACACCTTTGGCTTTGAGTCTTCGCTCACAGTTCACACTTGAATCTCCCAAGCCTAGCATACTATCCAAAACACAGCCCGGCACTTCGTTTGTTGAATACATGCTGTCCATCTATTTTAGGAGACAAAGATGATAGAAAAAAGTTGCTAAATCAGTAAATAAATTGCCCTAGTGAGTGGTCAAGGAAAAGTTAATTTTAGTGCATTTTAGGAGTAGGGGCAAGATGAGCTTTAAGATTAGGAAAACTGATGCTCTTTATTCTTGGGTCTAGCCAATGCTATGAGTCAGTTACTTTTTTGGGAACAAGTTTCAACCTCAAGGTTAAATGAACACAAATGCTCTGTCCATCAGCATATAATGAAAAGCTGTGGCTATTTCCACATCGACACAGAGAAATTAAAATATGCAGTGCCTCTCTCAGAGGCATTGTATATGACAGAACTTTTTAAAATAGTCCCCTTTGCCACTCTTGTACAGAAAGAGCTATAAAAACAAAAGTAAATGTTTAAAAACTGGGATGCTTTCACTTAGGAAAGAAAGAGCTGAGGTGCACCACCCTCGTTTTCTGACTCTAAGAAGCGTTGTTATAAAGAGGATAATGATCAGCATTTTTGTCCTATGGCAAATGGTATTACACCGTCCAGTGAAGCATTTGAGACTTAAAGATGAGCATTCCAAATGCACAAGTGGTAAATAATGAAATAGATTGCTAAGCGTGGTTACGAAAGTTCTATCTTCATGTCTAAATTCGGAAAGATCCTCGTCTATTTTGGTTGAAATAAATGCAGCTCTGCCTCCAGTCAGGAGCATGAATTCAATAACTTCTTTCACCGTGTTGAGCTCCATATGATTACAAAATTCTATAACACGCTGACCCTAAAAATTGTACAGAATCACAACCCAGCTGAATAAAATACATTCTACAGTTTGAAGAGTATTAGGAATACAGAAAGTCTGTAAGTGACTAAATTCAAAATAGTACATATAGTGCTTACATTTCAATTTGGCAATTATGATTCAATATGCCAAGTGTATATGACACAAATAGCACTGAGGAAAAATTCACTTGAATCTACTATAGTTTTAACATAATAATTAGCTAAAGTAAAACATTTTAACAATTAATTCTTTCATGTCTAAGAAATTTAGCTAAATATTTCACAAACCTGGTATGAATAAGCATATAAACTCAAACTCCAATTTAAAAAAAAAGTAAAAAAAAAAAGTCCAGAAAATAATATAAGAGCTACTATTATTATTCCCAGCACTATCTTCAAAGACATCAGTAGAACCCGTGAGCAGGTCCTTTTAAGTGACCAAAATGGGTCCCATGTGATTAAAAGTGTAAATCTAATTACAGACTCAGGAAAAGCTCTAAAAGGGGTGGCAAGTTAAGGGCTTTCTCGTCTATTTACCTTGTAGCTTGGGAGCTCAGCAGAAGGGTCCATCACATACAGCACACAGGGTTAGATGAACAGTTCCAATGACCTTGTCTGAACCAAATTCGTTTAAGTAGTTTGCCACATTTCTTAAATAGAAGATGAGCCCATTCTATCTGTGGCACAGATTTGGACTGGGTCACTGAACTATTGCCCAACTCTTATAAGCAAAGCACTAACATGTACCAATCAACAGGCAGCCCATAGCAGAGGCATGAGGAAGGTCGAAATACACACGCATAAGAAATTGGCAGTACGTTATAGAAGAAAGCTATTTCTAAAGATGGACTTTGGCCATTAAAGCCTTTAAGTGTTATTCAACCTTTGTTAGGAAAAAAAATTAAAAAAAAAGCAGTCCCAGTGTAACTTGTAAAGATCCAGTTAAAGAAAAAAAAAGAGATCGAGAGAGAGAAATGTAGTTTTATTTTGCAAGCCATTATTTTCACAAGAACACAAATAAAAGAGATAAACTATGCCAATTTCTTCATAGCTGACTCGTTACAGGATATTGCTCTAGTCTTCTTGAGGTCGTTATTACTGCGATCAGGAATTGGCAGGACAGAGGTCTAAGACCTTTCAAAAGGAACAGTATCACCACAGAAAATAAAGTCAGCGTTAAGCTTACTGACAACCTCACCAGGACAATGGTTGGCGCAGGTAGCCCTTGCTTCTGCTGTTTCAAATACCAGGAATGAACTGAACAGCAAAGGTGTCAAGCTCAACAGCAACTTGAATTTTGGAAAGCTATGGTACCATAAGCTGATTATGTAAGCTGTTAGAATTCATCAAAATTACTCCTGGCCTCCCTCCCTCCATCCCTTCTTATTTCCACATTCATCAGGCAGTTGAAGAAAAAAATTTTTTTCTGAGACTGCCTCTTTGGGGACACTCTCAGCTCTCTAGCCTCCTCAACCCCAACTTCATCTCAGTTATCTGAAAATTTTCTTAATGTAATTGCTTTAATACTTCCTCTTAGGGAAATTTGCATTTTCTCAACTGTCTCTATAAGATCTAAATTCAGGGTTTTCCACAGATGATAAGGGATGAGTGTCTGGTGATTGTGTGTTTGTGGGTGGGGGGTGGTGATGATGGTGGATTCTGCTCTGGACTCTTAAAATTTCTCAGTTTTATGGGCAAGGGGGTCACCTGCTTCCTCATCTCAAGAAGCCAAGGTTAGTTGTAGTTTAACTGCAAACAAAGACATATACATATACATGCACACATCATATATATTTTGTTCCTCTCAAAAGTTATAGATATTAGGGTTAGGGTTAGGGTAAAAAAAAACAAACAAAAACAAATGAACAAAAAAGTTATAGATATTTGGGACTTCCTGTTCATACAGTTTATGAAGGGTTGTTCCTAGTGATGTCAGAGTAATTTAGGCAGCAACGTAAGAAAACACAAACGGTTTACACTGAAACTGTATTAACATATCCTTCATTAGTGATTTCCCCATGGTTCACCTCCAGTGGTTCCTGGCTCTTTGTCAGCGTATGCTCAAGGAGACTGTTTCACAGTATATTTCTGCCCTAGGAAACGCTGCCTGTGAAATTCCCTTATAAATACCTGAATTCTCCTATGCGCCTATTAATGATCTAGGAATCCAGGATGTTTTCTGTCTGCTCTTTCGCCTCCCACTTCATGAAAGGATTAGACTGTAAACAACCTAGCGGGAATCCTTCAGGGCAAACCATGGCTGAGCTGATCTCAGCAGGCAGGGAACCTGTGGCAGTTGACAAACATTATCAGGGAAATGGAAAGGATTCACCCACACTTTCAGGAAAAAATTATGTTGTTTCCAAGATGAGACCTAGAAAATAAGGCACATTAAATGAAACTGAGCAAGATAGGATTTTTAAAAGAGTCAGCAGAGATAAATTTCAAAAAGTGCCAGATTTGCCCGGGCTAATCAACCGCGGATTCATTTTCGGGGGCTGACAGTGGCCTGTACCAGACACTTCAAGGGAAGTCCATTTGACTCTGACCAGTGAAGGCCAAAGAACTCACTGCACAAAAGGGTTCCTTTCTCGTCTTCAATGGCAATCAATTTGTGCCCCAGAGTCTGAGGGGTCATAGCTTTCTTTTAATTTTTCTAAGTCGGCACACACACGCTTCCTCCTGCATGATTTGGTCCTAAGGAAGTGACCCACCTACCATTCCACAGAGCTAATTAACCCCATACTGAGCATTTTTTTCCCCTCTCATTTCACACATCCACTCAATACTTTAAATGACCCAGCAGTAGCATGATCAGATAGGTTATTTATTTATTTTTTCTTCTCAGTGAGGAAAGCATGGTCGTGGGAGAGCTGGGATATATCTGCTCTAATTCAAAACAGCAGTGTGACCCTGCAACGTTACCAAATGACATTTTATCAGTGGGTGCAGAAATGCTCAAAAATGTTTGAATTAAACACTTTCATGTTATTCATCCAAACTTATTGATGTTTCTATCTTAAATAACAATACATAATAAATGATGAGACAGAGGAGTTTGATCTACAGCCAGAACATTTTTTTTAAATCCCATTTTACTGGAAAAAAAATTAAAAAGACCCACAACATCCTTCCCCATGTTTAAGAGTTTCAAGAGAAGGGCCAATGAGAAGGATGAGTTATGTCATTCTTCTCATCTTTTTTCCACTGCAAGGAATAGGATCATGCTTTTCCAGATTTATTTTTGCCAAAGTGAATGCCTTGAAAACTCTAAGATGATCACTGTTTTCTAACTTCTACAAAAAAAAAAAAGTGAACATGATGATGGTGGGTGATTTAATGGAATCAGCTTGTCAATGTGATGAAACTGAAAAAGCTTTTATAGAACATGTCCATATGCTAAAATAAAAAAAATCTTTAACATAATGTATACAGTGTAGAGTGGTTTTTGTCATGGCAAAAGGAATATCATTAATTTAGATGGTAAGCGTAAGGTTTTGCTGAAAACCTCCATGGATAAATCAGAGAAATACATTCTGGCCAGACAAATGGAGCAGACAATTTCTAGTTCTTTTAGAAGCTATCGAAGAATCATCAGATTTTAAGTCTGTCGTCTCTGGTACACGAAAAAAAAAAATCTGGGTGAGTTCTTTCAGTTATACTTGTACATAACTTCAGAGTTTTAAAGATTTATACATTAGCGAACAAGAAAATGAGCTCTTCTGAATGTCCCATCTTAGGCAAACTATCAGAGCTCTCTAATTTTCAAAAGTATGTCTGGCAAACTGGCCTATTTTGGAAAGGATTTGGTCATAGAGCATTCAAGTCTTGTGTGAACTTTCAACCCCACTTTCTTCTGAAAAGTGATTTATACACTTGGGTAATATTAAATGCCCAAGAATTCTATAATTCTTTGCACAGTGGACAGTCAGCACAAGGGGAAACCTAGCTTACATTTTAAATTCTTGTTTGAAGTGTCTAATCCTATGCTTTGGAACCAAAGACCTTATGAAGTTCTATAACACGTTCACTACTGCCCCCTAAGCTTCTTAAAGGCATGACTGCCAACTGGGAGTGTCAGGTGGGTAAAACTGGACAAACAGGCAAAAAGTACGGTCCAATGAGGCACAGTTTGTTTTTATTTACACTGGTCAGAAATCTTCTATTTGACAGACAGCCTAATTCAAGTTTGTACATCTGTGTCTCCAGGGTTTGGCTGGAACTGTCTCATGTGGTCATCCTGCAGTAGGGTTGTTATGATTTCAAAGACTCCTTCCTGCCCATCAGACTTTTTCAGGCTCCCTGATACTTGGGATTTCAAGCCTTTACCTTAGTCTATGAGGCCCAGTCCCTTACTACCTCCCTGACCTTATTTCTCATCGCTTTCATGCAAGATCGGTCCAATTAGCAATAGAATACGATCTCCTAGAGGGATAGACAGGGATTGGAATGTGAATGGGGATTAAAAGGAATACATCAATAAAAATTAGTGACTTTACGCCCTTATTAAAATCCAGCTCTCTCATAGGAGAATTTCTGCATTTATAACTGAGCCTAACAATATTTCCGAACTTTCTTTGAGAACTGGCTTAGATAAGGGAGAACATGCAAAGCATTGTCCAGATGGAGGCATGTATTTGTTCATTAATTTAACAGATTTTTTTTCAGAGTTTATAATTATTGTGCTAATTAGACCCCACTCCTGCTCTCAAGGTTCTTCCATTCTATGCACATTTTAGTGAGTTTTTAAGTCTCCATGATCACTGACTGGTTATCAGCCCACTTAGGTACGTTATGATGAGTACAACAACCTGCCCGTAACAACGTCTCTTCTTGTTCCTCACTCTTTTCAATTGCCTTGTGACATCTATTAAGCCCTTGTGAGTGATCTGATCCTTTGTCATCTGGCCTATATCATCAACTCAGCTAATTTTTACTTAGGTAAGAAACCCATTCCCCACTCCCAACTACCCTTTCTTTCTCAAACAGGCAAGAAAATATTATAAAAGTTTTCCCAGAACTATGCATGTTTAAGTCTATGAAATGGGTCCTTGCAATCTTATTTGAAACACCACTGTTTTCTTTTTTGGGGGGGGGGGCAATGAATGGGGCCTTGGCCCACTGGGAAGCATATCTTGAGCTATTTGCCTAAATTACCAGTCTGTGGTCTTACAGACACAGTACTCATTACTCTCCGGGAAAGAACATTTCAGCACCCAACAAAGGATCATAATCTTACTCATCTCAACCTCAGAGAGGGATTAATGGGACACATGGTCCTGGTCCCTGTGCTCCTTATAAGGGGTTCCCCACCGTTACATTTCAGTCTTTTCTGAACCTAGCTACCTTAGGTCAATGTTTATATTGTGTGGACATGGTGTAAACCCTCTTCAGCTTGTTCAACTTTCTCATCCTCTTCATATCCTTTTAAACAAAAATGGGAGGATTTAATGTAGGTACAGAGGCACAAATGTTCTCTCCGTTTCTTTTCAGATGCTCCTTCTTATATAAACAGTGGTGATGGAATTATAAACACCATTGTTCTACCTCCATATTAATAATTTCATTATCTTGCATAAACAAGTGAATAAATATGTACATGACACCAATCAATCCCTTTTTTAAAAAATGCAGTTTTCATCTTTCTAAAGAGTGGAGGAAGAATTAATGAATTCAATGTGTAGTTTAACTGTTTATATTTTGAATGTTAATAAAGTAAAATCAAATTACAGCTTAACTTCTTTTCAGACTTACATCAGCCATTAACTCTTTCTATGCCAGCATGGGGTCAGGGAGGGTGGAACTAATGGCACTGGGTCCAGGTCCTAGGGTTCAGAGGGTAAGGGGCTTGGCAGGCTGGAGAGGATGTTAAGATGCTAGGGCAGGAGATTTTGACTTGTTGGGTAGGTAGAGATATTTTCTGGCAGTAAAAGGAATATTTTTTCTAAAACAAATGGCTAGGAAGAGGTCATCTGAGGCATTAGATGAGAGGAATATCAAAACCAAACATAAAAGCAGTCTGAAGGGTCTGGGGAAAAGGGAATTTACTACTTTTTCCATCTCCTCATCGGTTTCCCTTCATCCCTAGAGTGCTTTCCCTTCCCATTATCACTCCATACTCTTCCCCCTCCATCCTTCATGTTCTTTTCTCTGCCTCTTTAGAACAAAGAAGCATTTACACGATATTTATAACAAAGAACATTTTATAACAAATACAAATTTTAGGGGACAGTGAGACTAAAATAAAAAGGAATTTACAGAAGACTTGTGATAATATATTGCACATTTATATATGCAAGAAAATACAACCTATATATGAATGACCGAGAACTAGAAACTGGGACTTTTGAGACTTAAAAAATTCATGGTATGTCTGATCATATTAATCTCCTGACAAGCTGGGTTTTAGCATTGCTGGAAAGAGGAATAAGAGAATTATGAATAGGAAAAAAAAAAGCGGGGTGGGGGGGATGTAATTACATAAGGATTTATATTTGAAAGGAAAAAGGGACTTCTTTAAGTTGTCTATTGAAACTACCCCCAAATTATTTTTCCAACTTGTATGTAAACAATATCAAGATGAGAAGGAGCTTAGGAAGTCTCATGGGGCTTAGGAAGTTACTAACCCTTGTGTATTATGTTCATCATGGTCCCTCAAGCAAGTAAAGGATAACGAGAGCATGGGATCTCACAGTGGAAAACATGGTGAGTACTTTGTCCGTCTGACATTTGGAGGCAGGGCCCACGGGAGCAGAGGTTGGTCTCCTTATGAATACCATGGAGGGCAACCAGGTTCATCTGAATGGAGAGCGTATGAGGGCTTAGACGTACAGTGTTATCTGCAAGGTACGTAAAAGTATTTTCTAAATAAACACCAACTTGGTAGCCCTGTCTTTTTGGAAAAAAATATTCCAGTACAAAGCTTATGGGAATACTGCATTTGGTCATTGGGTGGGGGAAGGTTGCTGAGACAGATGACAACATTTAATGCCTAAAGACAGGAGGAGGCAAGGAGAAAGAAAAAACACAGAAAGGGAGTGTGAGTGCTGAAAGAGGTCTAGATACTCTCTACTAGAAAAAAGAGAGAGTCTTAAAACAAGAGAAATGAAAGAGCATGCTTTGAGGGAAACATCAGTACACTTTTGGAATCTGAGGCACAAAGTAACAGCATTTGCCTCTTGTCCGTTATTACTATTGCCCTTACTTTTACATACACAATCCATTCTTTCCCGAAGAGCCAGCCTTGTGTGATAATGGTGGCAATGATGACAGCCTTAAGTTATTGGCAAAATTTGGAAGGAAACCCTGACTTCCAGGCTATGTTCCTGCCAGTCTATGCCCCCCAGAGTGCTCAGTCTGGCACTGGTGGCAGAAGACGTGTGCGGTAGCAGCAGGCAGCCTTACTAGGATGTATATGCCTCCAGAAAACAAGTACTCTACCTGCTCACCAGGGATTTTTGGTTTTCATTGTTTTCTTTTTTCTCCCAGACTATCAATCTCCAATTTCTCCTCTACCAGGCCAAACCCTCATGGTTGTTAAATATAAAGACACCCACGAGCTCCATCAGTTCCCTCATCTATGGTTCTTAACTGTACTTAGCTCATCCTTGAGCCCAGATGAACCCGTTTGTGTGTGTTCTCCTCAGCTCCCAGGCTGCTGAGCAATACAGGAGAAAAATGACAAAATTGTACATCCCAGTGCCCCCCCTCACCCCCACCCCCAGAGTCCTGGTTTCCAACTTGAGCTGGGGTTTCAGAATTACTTTATCATTCTTTTATTTGTTCCTAGTCAGTTTCCTTTTTCACTTCCCAGTTTCCATTTATCACTCTATTTAACACCTCGTAAGTTACCTCCTACCCTTCATTCTCAACTCTTAACCTTGCCTCTTTCTTCACAGAGAAGCCAGAGGCCAGCAAATGGCATTCCTGTCGCTCCACCTCTGTCACAGCCCAGCCATGACATTCCAGAGACTTTTCTCTCTAGCACTGATGCCTCCTCTAGGGTCTTACTGTATCACTTACTCCTTCCTTCTTCTAGGTTTTCCATTTTCCTACTGCCTGCCAACATGCTTTAGCAGCCCTCACCTAAACAAACAATAACCACAATAGACTAACAAAGAATAGCACATTCTGTGGACCTGATTTTTCCCTCCTTTGTACCACCTTCACGCTTCCCAAACCCTGCTGTATTCCTCAAAACCAGTAAAATCTGGTTTCTCTAGCTGTTCCTAATTAAACTGCCAAAGTCACCAAAAACCTCTGAACTGCTAGTTCCCAAGGTCCATTGTTCAACCTCACCATTTTCTTTCTTTCTGTTCATTGAATAATTTACATATACTAAATTCATCCTTTTTACACCCTTCTACAGTTCAATGAGTTTTGACTTCTGTGCTGGTTCCTTGATGTCTGTAAAATAAAGTCCAAATGCCAAATACAAATTCATATTCAAATCCCTTTAGAATCTCAAACAGTCTTCCTCACATAACCCACTCTCTGGTCACACACCATTTGACGAAATGTGCTATGTACACTCATGACTCTTGGACTTCCTTTGTGTTTCCTTTCTATAAACACACAAGTTTTTGTGCAATATAGTAAATGCTATTAATATCACCATATCAATTTCCATTTAGAATCATAAAACTAGATGTTATTTTGAGAAACTGATGTTTTCAAAATGGATACTAACCTTTAAAATATTGCTAACTGAAGCTCTCCATTATTTTAGTGTCATGAGTTGAATTGTGTCGTCCCCAAATTCAGACGTTGAAGACCTAGCCCCTAGTAACACAGAATGTGACCTTATTTGGGAATAGGGTCATTGCAGATGAGATTACTGAAGTTAACATGAGGTAATCCTGAAGCAGGATCCCTAATCCAATATGACTGGTATTCTTATACAAGGGAAGGTCTGGACACAGACATGCCCAATGCATACAGGGAGAGCACCATGGGAAGATGGAGGCAGAAATCAGGGTGATGCTTCCACAAGCCAGGGAACACCAAAGATTGCCAGCAAACCACCAGACATTAGGAAAGAGGCCTGGAACAGATTCTTCTTAGAGCCCTCAGAAGGAACCAACCCTACTAGACACACTTTGATCTTGGGTGTCTAGCCTCTAGAACTGTGAGACAATAAGTCTGTGGTTTAAGCCACCCAGTCCTGTGGCACTTTGTTATGGCAGCCCTAGTAAACTACTATACTTAGTAAATAAACCATATTTAAATATGTTGGAATACTAAAGAGCTTATTCGCTCATTAATTACGTACTGGATACCTACTAAGTGCTAGGCACTGGTCTAGATAGGATATTAGGATGAGGGGCATATACGAAAAAGTTAAACATACTTGAGGACAGACATCAAACAGGAAAACAAGTAAATAAATTATGTAATTTCACCCTGTGCCCCACACTGACAGTCATAAGCATTTATACTCTAAACCCGCTAACTCTTGAACAATGCTTAGTGCATTAATAATACTTACAAATATTCCTAAATACCATGCCCTGTTACTTCCCGTACATTCCTACAATCTCTATAGAAGCCTGAAATGTCTCTACGATTAACAAACTTAAGCTGTTCTCTGGACTTTCTCATTTAAGCCTGATTTTAGGAGTTTACCTGTTACTTCAGCATCTACAAAATAATGACCAATAATGAAGTCTGAGAGTGGGGGTGGGATCATCCGCAGTCAGGGCACAGACTAAAAGTGTTTGGGCAGGACACCCCCAAAGCTGGGTTTCTGTCAGTCAGTCCCTGGACACATACAGAGGGTGCCAAAAATATGTATATATATTTTAAGAAAGGGAAAAACTGCATTAACATTGTAATAATACATACTGATCAAAAAGATGAATAAAAGTCACGTTTGACTTTTGCAATTACAAGAGGTGCTCAAAGTGGTTACCATTAGCATAATTTTAATACAGTTCTTTCTTTTCTGAATATGTTTTTTGGCACCATCTGAATTTCTGAAGCACTTCCTGCATGCCAGCCCCTGTGCGAAAGGCAGGAGAATGTGGACAGAGCAGGCATGGCACTGAGCCCTACGGAGCCTGTATTCTGAAGGGTAACCCCTGAACGACTGATTTCACAGTCCATTCCTTCCTTATGGTTGAGGTAAGGACACAGGATGCCTTCAGGAGAGCACCTGGTCAAGATACTTTGCCACGAGGGGTCTGTGAGAAGGCTTCCTTGAGGAAATAATGCCTGAACACCGCTTTGGGGTTTGGGGATGGGTATTTATTCATGTAAGGATCACAGAGTTCTATGTCTCTTCTTCCTCATCTCCTTTCATCCACAGGCACACATTTCAAATACTTAAAAGTGTTCTTCAAATACACTAAGAACACCAAAAACTAAACACAAGAGAAGGACTCTCCAGAGGAAAGAGGCCAAAAATAGAAGGAAAAAAATCTTGAAAAACCTAATCTCACCATTTGTTTTGAAAACACCCAAAATGATTAAAACATATTATAAATTAAAACATATGAACTAATCACTTGCCTGCCAAGTTTCATTTTTAAATCAAAGCCGTTTTTGAGGTTCATAAACTGAAAAAGATTCTTTAAACATGAACTTGTGTTTTCCTTTTCTTGGCCCTCGGTTGGCTTGAAGCATTTGCTGTTGGGCTGTATGGTGGGAAAGGGATCAGGCTGGTCAAAAGCACATGGCACACAGACACTAGAGTGTAAGCTTCATGGGAGCAGGGCTTTGTTTGGCATCGTATCCCTGATACACAGAAGAGTGTGTGGAAGATATCAGGACGCAGTAACACCTGCTGAATGACTAGCCGAATTAAGATTCTGGATCTTTGAAGGAAGGAATGCTCCAACTCTCTTTTCTTACCCAAACCACATTAGGCCATTTTTGCCCCTACCAGGGGACATGTGGCAATGTCTCGAGACATTTTTGGTTGTCAAGACTGGAGAAGCTGCAACTGGCATCTAGTGGGCAGCGGCCAGGGATGCTGCTAAACACCCTGCCATCCGCAGGACAACCCCACACTCCTAAGATTTACCTGGCCCCCAAATCTCAACAGGGCCAAGGTGGTAAAACCCTGATTGAGGTCCTTCTTTTCTATCGGGCTGTCCCTGGGAGCATGGCCCTCTATCTACATGGGAGGAAGTCCAGTCCTAGAGGAAGCAACACGAGGAGCCTCTTCGCTTCATTCTCATTCCTTTCATGACCCAAGAGAACTGCCCCCATTCTGAGGCATGTTAAGACACAGACATTTTTGCCTTTGGCCCCCACTGGGTCAACATACAGTTGTGGGGGTAACCTCCTGAAAAAGTCTGTCTTTACAATGTCAGTGAGCAATTTTTATAGCGTATTAGAATTTCCCTGAGCTTACCTAAGAATACATCCTAATTTCAATAAAATCAACTTGTTTAGAGACTAGGCATGTATCTGTATGAAAAAGGGAGGTCCTCCTCTACCTAATTCAAGTGGTTTATCCATGTCTGGTCAGGATCTGCACACCAGTCTAGTGTTATTCACGATAAGTAAGATCAACTTCAAGAGTTCCACCAAAACCCAATATGGCGCCTGTAGAGAAACTGGGTTTTATAGCATTTCCTCTGCTCCCTTCTTTGCCCTGCATATTAAAATAGTAGTATCTGATTCCAGTGTCAGTGGGGGGAACTTCCATGGTGCCAGAGGGGTGCATGTACCGATTTCCCCACTGTGATGGTTGCTCCAGTAGTGTTGGTTTTGTGGCATGTGTCCCAGTTACCATAGAGACCGCATACACCAACACTGTAGCCCTGTGATTGGTGGGGAAGACACACTTTGCAGAAGCTTTTTTGGAGGGTAAAGGTAAGACACAAGAAAGAAAGTGAGACCGCCAGTACAGAGGCATAGCAAAGAGAAGGCCCTGATAATCATAGCTCCTAGAAATTTGGGCAAGTAGAAATTGTAACTACTACCATAAAAGCAACAAACTTTCCATACAAAGGCTGCCTCTGTCAGGAAAATTTCAAGTACGAGGAGAAAGGACAGACATAAGGTATTCAAAAAATAAAAAAGTAAGTAAATAAACCTACCAAGATATAGAGGTGACAAAAGTGGTATGGCAAGAAAACATTTTTAAATGACCCAAGGCAAGAAAAAAAAAAGAATCAGGAGAAAAATAAAATTGGAAGTTACATTTCTGCAGGATGGGTGACTTACAGGAAGGCTGCCCCTCAAGGAATAACCGAGTGCCTCTATTTCCTTCCCCACAAGTAGAAAGAAAAAGAATAAAGTGACATCCCTCTCCCTTTTTAACAGGGATCTCCTCAACCATCCCAATGGTTTAATGTTATAATAGATGAATATGACTCACACCAGTCAAAGGAAATTGGACAAAAAGTGCTTAGAGAATACATAGATTAGGGAACATTGTTCATAATGCCAACAGGCTCATCCCAGAGTTTCGTAAAATAACGCGAGCTTTGAGTTCACTGGCAGTGTGATCTCACGTACATACTTTTTCTCTGCATACAGATAAAGGCATGTCTGCGAAATGTAAAGGGTCCAGGTATTAAACCATAGACATTTTTAAATAGAAGGAAATGCTGGAGATAGAATACAGGTTGGTGTAGGGGATGAAAGGAAGTGAATTTAAGAGAAAACCAGTTTAGGAAAATGTCATATGAATGATTATAAGTTCCTTGATATCCAGATCTATATCTGATAATGTTTTATTACACATACTTTCATCTAATATATTCCACTGCCCACTTGACATCCATATCTCCCCAACTTTAATTATCACCAATATGTTAATAAGTTTCAAATCTTCATCTTGGGCCATTAGTTCTCTCCTGACCTCTAGCCCTCTATATCAAATAACCTGCTGGACAATTCCAATTGGATATCTCAATGTGCCCAAAGCTGAATCACCTTCTTCAAAGTTTCTCTTCCTTCTATGTTCCCTATGTGAGCAAACGTGTCACCATTCACTCATCTGCCCAAGCCCCCTACTTGGGAATCAACTATTGCTTTTCATCACCCCTCAAATAATCGCCAGATTTGTAATTCTAATGTAATTTCTTTTAATAACCAAAGGAGATTTTTGTGCATAGAAAGCAATATTCACATTTAATTGGGTTTTCAACTATGATGTGTGTATATCTATCTATAGACACATAAAATATTCTAGTTATTAATCTAGTAATTCCTGTAAAAAAAAGAAAACAAGAAAAATCACTTTCAGGTAGGGTGAGGTTACCAGGTAGAAAATTTAGGATCTGAAACTACTGCAACTGTCAGGGGGTTGAAAGAATGAGGTCTGATCTGGGAACATCTTCCAGAATGATTCTATCCGAGTCACCAACGAACACACTGGACATTGTTCTAGTAATTAGAAAAATGAGGGATTCTAAGTCCAATTCCTTCAAAGGGAATTTTACAACTCATGTCCTCTATGTTCAAGTTCTACTCTTAATCTCATTCTTTTGTAGTCACATTCTGCTTTATAGCATGATCAAGGTAAACAATATTTTGTTTTTCCCATCAACCATGTTTCTTGATTCTAGTGCCCTTTGGCTTATTGATGTTTTTCACATTTCTCGGTCTCTCATTCCCCCTGTACCACATTAGCGGCAGCCTTCATTATCTGTCACTTGTAATACTGTAACAGTCCATTGTACTAAGTTCTCTTAAGTTTCTGAGCTTTTGCACATGTCGCTACTTGTGTCGAAAACACCCATATTCCCTGATAAACATTTACCAAATGAAAAAAAAATAAATGTTTTAGATGTTGCTGCTTTGGGTTCTGAACAGAAATAGTGGTCTATCTAATATTCTGGATAAGTCTGCATAAAGTGCTCCTACTTTCAAAATTAATTTTGAAGAACCTGAAAATTTTGCCATGGAGAATCATGGGGCCCATGCCACAATATTAAGTTGTGCATTTAACAGAAACACCTGCGAACTCAGGGAAAAAAAGTACTCATTCTTTTTCTTAATTCATACAGCAAATATTTACTGAAACGCTTTATACATCAGGCACTGTTCTGGACACTGGGGATTTCTTAAGCGTACAAAACAGGAAAAAAAACCCCAAAACCCTCAAACCAAAACCCTGCAATCATGAGGCTTATATTCCATGGTCAGGGCAAATAAATACGTAAATAAAATATATATGACATCTGAAGGGAATGACGTGAAGGAGGGGGTCACTTTTAAGCACGGTGGTTATGAAAGGCCTTACTTAGGAGTAAAAATTACACAGAGACCTGAAGATGGTGAGCAAACAGGCCTGGGGAAAGCACTGCAGGCTGTGAGAAAAGCAAGTGTAAAGGCCCTGAGGTGAGTAATGCACACAGGTGAGGAAAGCAAGGGCGTTAATGAAACTTGAGACACGTGAGTGAGAGGTCAAGTATTAAATGAGGACACAGAAGTAATAAGGAGAATTGATTGAGGGTCTTTTGAACGACAGCAAAAGCTTCCGCTTTCCCTGAGCCGATGGGCAGCATTAGAGAGTTCTGAGCAGAGGGCTGACGTGGTCTGCTTTAAATTACATTACATATATTACAGAGAATCACTCTGGCTACCGTTTTGAGAATAGACTATAAGCGGCAAGGCCAGAAACAGGGAAGATAATCAGGAGGGTATTGCAATAATCCAGGCAAGAGATAATAATAGCTTGATTCGAGGGTAGTAGCAGTGGTGAGAATGGGAAGTGATTAGATTCTGGATGTATTTTGAAGGTAGAACTGCAGAATTTGTTGATAGGTTGGGTTTGTGAGAGAAATAAATGGCCGGGAGATGTATTTTTTATTTGAGCAACCCTGAGGATGGAGATGCTATTTATCAAAGTGGGGAAGACTACGTGTTTGTTGGGTAAAATAAGACATTCCATTCGGGGAAGTTAAGTTTGTGATGCTCATTAGACTTAACAGTGGAGATGTTGAGCTGGCAATTGAATATGTGAGCCTAGAATTCAGGGTCAAGGCCTGAATGAGACATACCAGCTTCAACCATAAGCTTGTGTGTGAATATTACAGAGGTAAATAGAGATAAAGAAGAGAAGAGGTTCAAGAGCTGAGTCCTAGGGTGCTCTAGTGTCCACGTGTTGGGGAGATGGGACTATGCCAGAAGAAATGGTCTGTGAGGTAGGAAAAAAATCAGGGGCATGTGATAGACCGAAGGCCAAGTAAAGAAAGTGTTTGAATGGAGAAAAGAGTAAAGAGTAATGCTGAGAGGTCAGGGAAGATGAAGACTGCAAATTGATTAATGGATTTAGCAACAGGGAAGTCCCTGGTGATCTCGGTGTGAGCACTTTTAACACTGGTGGGTGCAATTTTATAGAATAAAATTGGAGAGTGTCTACAGTGATGATCGCCATTTCCTGAGAAGTTTTGTTATAATGGTAATCAAAGAAATGGGATAGTAGCTGGCAGGGAGTGTGGGGTCAGGCAAGAGTATTTTTTAGGGTAAGAGGTATTACAACATGTTTGTACTATGCTGATAGGAAAGATAGATTTGGTAGAGAGGAAAAATTGATAAAGTAAGAGAAAGTGGGAAGCTCTTTTAGGAGCACTGTTTAGGAGTATGTGAGAGGGGGTGGGATCTAATGCACAATGAGAGGTGGGCTGAGACAGAAGCACGCAGAGTTTTTCCATAGTAATAGGAGAGAAAGTAGAGTCTGTGGGCATGGGCGCAGATGGGAGGGTAGGTGTGCTGGAGAGTGCATGTTTGTGCAAGATCTTTTTTGATTGTTTCCATTTTCTCAGTGAAGTAGGAAGGAGGGTCATAAGTTGAGAGTAAGAATAGGGGAGGAGATGTTGGAAGTTTGGTGAGGGAAAGATGGGAAATATTCTTGTAGAGATACGGGGGAGTGAATGGACAGGGAAGCATAATATCTACAGAGCAGCACGAAGAGCCTCTTTGAGTGATCACAGGTTTAAGGTGAGAGTCATCAGCTTACTGTGTGTTTTTCTCCAGCCACAATCAGATGGCATGTAGGCATGGAATAGCTAGGCAGCTGCATATGATCACTTGAGTTGAGATCTGCCAGGAAAGGACAGTGAAGCAAGAGAAGATCGAGAGAGTTCTCTTGCTTCACTCTGCAAGGAAATGATTAAAATCATTGTCCACAGACTCTACGCCATATATGGGAGTGAGACTATAAGGGGCTATGTGTAGAATCAGTGAACTAGAAGTCCTGGTGGACTTCGGGAATTGCTGTGCAGAGGGATTAGGCTGTGAAATTAGGCGGTTGGAGTGTGGGATACTTGAAATTGAGATTATGGAAAAGTTGTAATTATTAGTAATGAAAAAGTCAAAAGTATAACCCTAAGAGTGGGTAGTTCGGGTAGGGTAGAGGACAGATCGCAAGAGGCTCAAGGACTTGACAGGCAAGGTATTGGAAGGATCACATATTTAGACACAGAAATGACCAAGAATTGTGATGAGGTAGAAATGAAAAGGGCATTAGTGCATTAGTGGCTAAAATCTTCAAGAAATTGGGGGTGGCATCCTGGGGTTTAGTAGATGGCTGCCGCAAGGTGGGATTATGGGAACACTGAGCTTTCCTCCTCCCTCTCGACTTTTCCGCTCTCACTTCCCATCCTCCAGTTGATTCGACCAGCATTAGCAAACTTTGGATTTCCCAGGCTAGATAGCTGTAAGTCACCAGTGCTGCCCTTTTGTCTTTTCTATTCAAATTATTTCCAAGTCCTAAGAATTTTCACTTCCAAATATTTACTGTCCTTTCTCCCTGTGTTGGGCCATCCCTACTCTTGCCAGTCACTCTCTCTCTCTCTTTTTAATATCACTTGGGTTGATGTTCTTCATGGCACTAGTCACCATCCCAAATAACCTTGTTCATTCATGTGTTTGCTTTTGGTTGGAGGGAGGTTCTATTTTCCCCTCATTGGAATGTAAGTTCCATAAGGAGGAAAGCCTTGTCTATTGTGTGCTTGAAACAGAATATACTGTCAATAAATATTTCTAGGATGAATTAATGAATGGCCCTGTCACATGCTGATGAATCCACATTTTCTCCATTTCACACATAAGCCTCAGTTTACCATCCTACCTGTTTCTCCTTACCATCCTGCTCACACCATCCAAGTCACAGGGTAAGGGCATTTCACTGCTTCTCCAAACCATTCTGTTAATTTCTATCCTGATGATTTCATCATATGCCTCTCCCGTTTTTTTTGTTTTGTTTTGTTTTGTTTTGTTTTTAGCTGAGCCATCCTGCTACCTGTTGGCAGCTCAGCGGCTGCTCAGCTCGGGCTGGACTCGAACCGCTGTTGCTCAGAGCTCAAACTCTTGAGCGAGCTCTTAACCAACTGAGCCACTCGGCCGGCCCATGCCTCCCCCGTTTTTAATGTCACTTCCCCACACGTCAATTCTTCAAGGCTCAGCTCAAGTCTCATCTTCTGGATGGCTTGTCCACAATTACTCTGAGCCCTGCTGATTTCCCTGTTCTCGAAAATCCCACTATGCCTAATAATGCTAGCTGCTTTGTATTTTCTAATTGCATAAGGTGTGTGTTAACCTTAGGTTTTTCCTTTGAACATAGGTTTGCTTTTGAGTCAGGGATCCCAACTGACATCTCTGGTATACTCCATAACAACGCGCATAATGAAGCCATAATAGATACATGGACACATAACGGAGAACAGGTGTTCAGAAAAATATGATGGCTTCATTGGACAGTGTCATTGACTTCTTTACTTCTCAACAATCTGAAAAACATAACTCCTTCCATGCCTTTGATTCTGCTTCAGGCTTACCCTGACTATTCTTCCTGCTTCTTGTGTCCATCTTCAGGACCATGCCCTCTGTCCACCATACTGACCTCTGCCTCTTGCACTGCAATTTCTGTAACTAAATCATTGTCTCTGCCACCACTGTTCCTGGAGTCTCTGGGCAATTGTAGTATTTTAGGACATAACTGCCAAAATCATCTTTTTTCTTGCTTGATTTGATTCTTTCTTAAAAAAAAATCCTTGCGATTGTTTCTCATCAAACGTTATGTATCCCCTTGGGATATATTTTTCCTCGGTTGCACCTAGACCTGGTTCTTCTCCACTTTCTGCGTCTTCAGTCCCTGCTTCTCATTCAGTTTGCCCTTTGTCTCACTTGAGGGAATCACTTTCCCAACTTCTTTCAAACCATTCTGTGCACTTACAATAATTTCTCAAATAATATAAAATTTGTAATATTTATGAATAAATGACACAATGCCAAGATAGTCTGTCTCTTCTTTCAAATAACATCTGAAGATACACCTGCACCACAGAGTTCTATATTTAAGATATTGAATAAGTATCGTTCATCCATCTGCTTTCATTCTGTCTTGCATTTTTCAGCACCTACTTAAGAGCTGTATTGTGAGGTCTTCGGGGCTGGGGACTGTCTGGCGTAGTTCACAAATCGGTCTTTGCTCTGTATGTTCATGTTTCTTTGATAAATAATAAATAATAATAGCCCACTGTGCATTTTCACATTCTGCTCATAACTCCCTGGAAAAAGGAAAACTAATAACCAGGGATTATAATAGAAACACTGAAACAAAACTAACCCCTTACCAGGTTTTGCTGCAGGAACATACACGTCTATAGACCTATATTCTACTAAATAATTACCTACTTAAGTCATTTGTAAATTGCTCCTTTGCCAACATTATGTATCATATCAAATGCCTACGTGGTTTATAGGACCGGGGAAAACAACTAGAATATTACAGCGAGGTGGGGGATCAGAGCAAAAGCAGCAAAATAAGAGGTTTACTCTGCTGGGTGCACAGTTTGGAAGAATTAGTCTCACAAGCAGTACTACTTGACAGAATATATGCCTGCTCTCCAGGTTCCTCGCCTTCCTCCTCCCCTCTCCTTTTGCCACGTTAGATCTCTCTTCAATAATGGAAGACTTGCTTTCTTTCTTTTCTTCTCCTCCTTCTTTTTAATTCCAGGTGGGAAGTGTATCGTTTTGCGTGAAAAATCTGTTTTTCCTCTGACTATGACAAATGTTCTGATTGACGCTGCTCTATGCAAACGGCAGTGTCTAATGAAGGAGGAACGCTCCATGGGTGGGACGCTTCCAGATTGATCTCCAGAGGAGCCACATTTAAACCCCAGGTTTCAAATGAAGACCAAAATGTTACCATTGCCTTAGCGCTGCAGGGCCACTAGATGGCAGGTCCAAAAATCGGACGAGCCTTACAGGAGGGCAAGCCGGGAAGCAGAATAGTTCTGGCCTTCACTGTCCAGCACTGGTTTATCCATCCGCCTCTGCTGTTCGTCACAACATTGGGCGGATAAGACAATGGCCACATCACTTCACAGGACTGCAGTGAGAGGAAGCCCTTCGCTATCTAGGTTTGTAGAGCAGTGTCATCACATACTCACACATCCGGATATGGCTAGACCATTCGACTTCTAGCAACAGACATTCTCAGATCTGGTGTGTATAAAGTTCAAGGGTGTTTCATTATCTAATGGCGTTTACAACACCTTGCCATAATCTAAGGGGTATACCAAGTAGTTTCTCATCTGCCTCTGTAGACACATATGGAGAGGACTGTCACACGGGCTGGCGTGAGGGCACACACAGCTGTATTCTGTACTACTAAACGAGAACATATTTACTGGTGTAGTTGACCCTCGAACAACATGGGCTTGAATTCCACAGGTTCACCCATACAGATTATTTTCAATAAAGAAGTATATTTTCTCTTCCTTATGAGTTTCATAATGACATTTTCTTTTCTCTAACTTAATTTATTATAAAATTACAGTATATAATACATAAAACATATCAAATATGTGTTAATCGACTGTATATGTATCGGTAAGGCTTCCTGTCAACAGTAGGCTATTAGTATGGTCGGTCCTCCACATCCGTGGATTCCTAACCGCAATTGATTGAATTCATGGATGTGACACTCATGGATATGAGGGGCAGACTGCAGTTAAATTTGGGGGGAGTCAAAAATTATATATGGATTTTTTATTACGTGGGAGGATGGCGTTCCTAATCTCAGCATTGTTCAATGGTCACTATAATTCCAAATTAGTATTTTATATCTATATATACAGAGGGTGCCAAAAAAATGTATACACATTTTAAGAAAGGAAGAAAACTTGTATTAAAATTGTAATACTCAATTTATACCAATAACAAAAGATGAACACAAGTCACGTTTGACTTGTGCAATTACAGGAGGTGTTCAAAGTGGTTACCATCAGTATAATTTTCATACAGTTTTTTCCTTTCTTAAAATGTATATACATTTTTTTGGGCACCCTCTGTATATATATCTTTATATCTGTCTACACGTATATGGTTGTCCCTCAGTATCTGCGGAGGACTGGTTTGAGGACCCCCTGCAGATAGAAAACCCTTGGATGCTCAAGTCCCTTATATAAAATGGCATAGAACAGTACAGTTGGCTCTTAGCATCTGCAGATTCAATTAACTGAAGATTAAAAACAGTATTTCCATTTGCAGTTGGGAATGTGAGGATGCTAAACCCGTGGATACTGAGGGCTGACTGTATCTATATTTCCTATCCCAGAGATTGACTATATATTCATTCATATTAATTGTTTTGGAAAAGAGGATGTTTACATATAGGAGACATATTCTTAAATTGAAAAAATAATTAAGCCCCACGATTGAAACTGATGTGAGTAAATTGAGAACAAATTCTTTGTTGTACCCAGTGTTATTTCCATTTTCTTGCACTGAGATGTGAGACTGCTAGAGGTGGATCTTATGAGACTATAAAAGAAGTCATTTTTAGGTCAATTATTCTGAAGATAGATTGCATCTCTCCCTTCATAATTTTTTTTTTGTTACTAGATTATCCTGATATAAATGATTTGACTACATGAACACTGAGTACTTTCCTTTATCTTTTAATTAAAGAACTGACCTTATGATTTTTATAAGTAAAGAATCACAAGTTTTGAGACAATTCATCATTCTCACATAAGAAAACATGTTCTAAAGTCAAATTTATTTTTGTACAAAAGCTGTGACATGCATTTTGATATACATTTAAGCATCCATGCCAATTAAAATTTTATAACAATGAAAGCAACGCAAACTCAATTATAGCTATACAACGCATCCATCACTCACCTTTTGTTCCCTCTTTCTGTTGAAATTTAGGTAAAAGAATAACAGTAAACACGTTGACTTCATCTATCCTTATTCTGTATATTTGGACTGTTAAATGTTCACATGAGATATGAGAAGACATATACACTGGTCTATAGAATAAAAACAAGATTTTCTTTTTATATAAGGAATAAATATGGACTATCCTCATTACCACAGAAGAGATTTTTACATCAGCTCACTTCCTTGAGTGTGACAGCAGAATTTAAAATATGATGACAGAAACAATTTATGATGAAGTGCCATGGTTATTTCTACATAATTGTGGTGAATGAAATTGAACCTCCTCCTCTCCCCCCACCCCTCAAATGTTAAAACTTGTACCTCCTTCACAGAGAGAGAGAACTGGAATGGAAGCTGAGGCCTGGGTCTATCCTGGTTTTGACAATGCCTCCCTGGGTATGATCCAGGGGACATGGCCTCACCGAAGTCCCCTTTCTCACCTCTGAAACGAGGGGTTGCAAGGAGAAAAACTGTGTGATTCCTCTCTGTTTTAACATTCAAGATCCAGTGAAGTACACTGCTGTGCATTGTAGATGTTTTTCCTCTGAAATACACTAATTCTCTCCGACGAGAGAACAGTGTTGTTAAGGAGCTTATACTGAGAGTTAACCTGTCCCACCTGACACTGTGGGCCCTATGCATGGAGCTGGAATTGATTCTTTCAGTCTCCTTCTTCCTTCCCCATTCGGCACCACACTTGCAGGGACGCCCCGCCCCCACTGTCTGTAAGTCTAAATCCTACCCCACAAACCCTCCTTGACTCTGAGGTAGTCACTGGCTAATTATTCAAAAAACCCTTTACTTTCCCTCTCGGGCACTTGGCTAAACTCCATTCCCCAGCCCTCCCTGCAGATGGCTACAGCCTTGTGACAAAATTCTGGCCGGTGGGATGTCGGCAGAAGTGACACGTGCCATTCCAGGCCTGGTCCATGAAAAGTTCCCGTGCACTTACTGCTCTCTCTCCACCAGACGGGTGGCTGGATGTCACACTCAGGTGTCCTTGGAAGTTATGTGCTAAAGATGACAGAGCCTCTGTCAACCTGGATCCCTGACCAGCCTTTACATGAGCAATAGATAAACTTGTGTGGGATCAAGCCACTGACATTTGGAGGTTTATGTATTATAGGAACTAATATTACCTTAACTAAGAAGCCCCCTAAAGCAGAGATTGGCTCTCTCTCCAGGACACTTTATTTATGTCTCTTTAACCTTGTTTTCACCTTATAATGAAATCTTTACTGATATGTAAGATCTTCCAGGGCTGTGTGTGTTTTATTCATTTTTTTCCATCCTCCACAGACATCTAGCTAGCTGCTAGTTGAATGAATGCTGAATAGAACATACCTACTTTGAAGAGTATAGAAGGTGGTAAAAGCAGGTTTGATTAAAAAAAAAATCCTAGCTTTTTGTCTTGTCCTACTTAGGTAAAAGTTGGGGATGATCATGGGGGTGTGTGTGTATGTAAATCTTACTGTGACAACCATAGCCTCTTAAAGATTTTGTGTACTGCCTTCCTAATAACCATGCTCTCAAAATAAAGTGCAAATTCAATATTTTGAAAAATTAAAATAATACCAGAGGGAGGGATAAGTGAAGAGATAAATTGAGAAATATGAGAACTAAGGGATTTTTAAGAAAAATATCTTGAGTTCCATGGGGCTCCCACCACCACTACCACTTATGAAATTATGACTATAAACTATTACCTCAAATAGATCACTGCACTGTTGGTACTTTACTCTCAGTGTCAGCACTGACCTCTTACAAACAAATTCCTTGGACATTTTCTGTTTTCGTTTTAGCTGGCCTCACCACAGCCCCTCCCTGACACACTTCACCCTTGGTTTCCTCAATACTGGCTTGATTTTCCCATTCTCTCTCTCAGACAGCCCCCCTCCCCTACCCCCATCCTTTCTTTAGCTCTTCTTTCTTGTCCACTCTTTCTTGAAGCATCGGAATTTACTAGTCTTCTGCCCTGGGCGTTTTCCCCACACCTTCCTCTCAGGTCATCTCATCCAGTCTAATGGCTCCTCCTGCCACTTCCTCACAAATAACTCCCGAATCTTTATCTCCAGCCCAGAACTTTCTTTGGAGCTGCAAACCTGTGTGGTCTATCATCTCCTGGACATCTTACGCAAATTGACACCTCTTGCAGCCACCTTCTATGCACGTGGTCCCAAATCAAAGGCATGACTTGTTCTTTCTTGCAAACCTCTTCCTGCTCCTGTGTTCCCTCTCCTGGTAGATGATATCAAATCAGACACATTAAGTTCTCCTTATCCTGCTCTGCTATCCTTATCTAAATTAGCTAATTAAATTCTAAATCCTATAATGTTTTTCAGTTCTTTTGAAATTTTTAGCCTAAGTTGGAGGACCAGAGCGCTGAAAGCACATTGATAATAGTACTTCTTTTAGCTTAATGTCAGAGACCTACTACTATGAATTTCTTCACAAAAACATATGAAAAGGGGAAGAAGTACAGGCTGACAAAAGGAAGATTTTCATACGCTTCCGTCATACCTGATTACACTATAAACCAGCAGAGAACTCTGAGAGCTGCTCTGAGGGTGAACATTCCCACATCCTGTTTCTTACAGCTGGGACTGTTCTGAAACACAATTGAATCAGTAGAAAGGAAGGATTTTTGCAGAGGTGACAGAAGCTTTGCTCGCTGCTGTTCCTTCAGGAATCTTTGCAAAAGAAAAGTTAAAAAAACGTCCCCAGTGGCTAAGCCTACAGAAATTCTAGGCCCAAGGTTTTCATTCACCCCTGGGTGTAACGGTAAGCGTTCTCATTTATTTTAAGTGTTATACTTTCCATCGACATTCAAAAATGAGACTTCCCCCTTCATCTAATCAGTGGCTTTGGTTTCTTGGTCCTGAAACTCATTCTTTAAGGTTTTCTACAATTCTTCAACATTAACAATAACTTCCTATAGCAACTGTGGTCCTTCTTTCCCTGGTGATATATTTATCATCTATTACACAAACTTCCTCTTTGCTTCCTCCCTTTGCATCACCAGCTCTAACATCTTAAATTTTCATTTGACATACTGCTTACCTAAATTATTTCATGTGTGTTCCCATCCATGGAAATTCATTTTTGTGTGACATAAATCCCTACCCTATTCTATTTCACAGTAATAAAACTTTATACTGAATTGCCAAAGAGATAGGTAACCAACCACGCAGTTTAAATTAAGTGCAAGATACACATGTTTGAATATTCTGCTCTTTCTGAGATGTGTAGAGGCAGGTGCTGCTTGTGTCTGAGTAGTCTGTCATCTGACTCAAACTGCTGGAGTTAAATCATGTAGGAACAGTTTTCTCACTTCGATTCAAAAGTAACTTCTGCTATGCAACAAAACAAAACAGCACAAAACACAGTAATGAAATAGTGTGTGCATTTAAAAAAATCTCTTAATAAATAACGCTTACAGTCAGGTTCAGTCTATGAAAGAAGCGGTGCCATGACCAGAGCACATGCCAAGGAGATTAAAGCTCATCCTGGGCCGACATGCTCATTGGCTGCTGTACCTCGTACCTTCCATGGTTTCCGGTCCTTGTCCATGCTAACCTTTGCTCGTCGTTGTAGTCATGGTAAATATCCTGTTTATTGGATTTTATTAGCATTTTAAATTTTGACATTTGGAAAAGCACAATCCTCCTCTTTTTCATTCTGTCATCTTTAATGTATAAGTGTCCAGGCTCTTTCCAATTTTAAGTTTCTCTCTCTTAGCTTCAGAAGATTATAATTCTGAAAAGTCACAATTATTTTGCTACTATGTGGCCAGAACATATCAATTCCATAGAACAATATTTTAGTTAGAGGCATCATTCATACAATATGAGCATCAACGTTTATTTCTGTCACAATTATTTGGCTTTTTTTTCGGTGAAATCAGTTTGGGTCTGAATCACCCATTTAATTATGTTGGGTTTCCACCATTTCTAGTGATATACTAGTTACAATGCTAGACATGTACAAAGCACTATAAAGTTTTCAAAGTGCTGCCAACACGTAGGTTTTATTTGATTCTCAATATGCTTTGTGGCATAAGCAATCAGCTATTCCACCCATTATAGAGATAAGGAAACAAAGGAACAAAGAGTACTGCTCTGGATCATACACAGGAAGCAGCACGGCCAGAACAAACTCTTAGTCCAGCACTCTTCCCACAGCCTCCCATGATTATTGATGTCTCCTTACCATGACATCCTTATTACTGCTTTTCAAATACCCAGCACCATGCCCTCCTCTGCACTGCGCGAATATCATTCCTGGCGTGCTCTGCTTGCTCTCCTTACGAGGCTGCACCCACCCTTGTGGTTCCCCGCACCCTTCACGGACTGTAGTTGCTCCCGGACAATGTTTCATGCGTGTTTGTAGCTCTAGCCCCCGGTGAGCTCATGCCACGCGTCTGCTGTGTGACTGCTTACACATGTTCATCTTCTCTTCTTTGTAAACTGTCTTCAACCCACAATTTTTAAGAATATGTTATAAATGTTAGTGTTATTTGAGTAGAAGACATTTCATCCATGTCACAAGGAGGAGAATGGAAAAATCAGGAGCGTGCATGGTTTATTTGAGAGTTTTGTCACCGATAGAGATATGAATAAAAAAAAAGAAAAAAAACCCAACCAAACAAACAAACCAAACACAAAAACAACAACAACAACCCAGGATCTTCATGCTCAGGCTACACCTGAACCACCATATTCAAACGTACTGGGACCAAACAGGCTGTTGGGAGGCTGTGGAAGCAGCATGAACAGTTATTCCCGCGTGGCTTGTGCAGGCTACAATTGTTTAAAATATTGTAACTGTGGCAAGCTGGACATTTTGTTCCTTTCTAATTTATCTGTGTTCCTGAAGCCATGTCTCCACTTCTAAGCACTAATCATTTCTCTAGGTGAGCTTAAGTACCTAATTATTAAGAGCCCTCCAAATTTCTAGTGCCATCTTCAATATAGTTAGTGCCCTTTCTGTCCCATTTGCCCCCTGTGCTTGGTACTGATTCAGTATCGCAAATATACCTAATGAAGAAACATGATACAGGGTTAAATTTACAAATTAAGCAATTCCTTTAGTTTTCAGGTTTTTTGTTGTTTTTTTTTAATCCCCACCCTCCATTTGCTTAAAATATATCCCACTGTGAAGCTAAAAACACAAAGCTGCTATGACAATTCTAAGAAATACTGAAACCTCGGCCATTTTGCAGAGATTCTTGCCACCTGTAAGCTCGTGCATATAGCATCAAATCACCTAGGCTTCCAGGGAATGGGAGGACAATACATTAGCAGATTTAATATTAATCTCTAGGATCCCAGATTTATTTCCTGTCCAGGTTAAATGCTCTTTTGATTATTATGGCAAAAAATAATACCAAAAATCGATTACAACCATTAATGGAGGCTTAAAATATTAACATCCATAGCTTTAACTCAATATCTATAATTGAATGCAAACAAAACAAAACAAAACAAAAAAACCCTAAGTAAATGCAATGTTAGGTTGAGCTTCTAATTGCACAAAAGTCATGAAATTTAAAATGAAGGTTTCTAGTGCCACTCTCTGTCAGTTCTACAACATTCCTCACTTGACTTTCTGTAATACAATATATATTTAATTTAAATGTGTCTACGGTAGAGTTCCTAGGGAGGAATATAAAGCACAATAGATTAGGATTCAACTGGTAATACGTCTCCTTAGAGTTATATATAATCAACAATACTGGAAAAGCACAATTATTTTTAAAATACAATGTCCCTTTTGGGTGATTATCGTATTCCTGTTTAGGTATTTGCCTCTTTCCTCTATAGGTCCTTTAACCTTTACTTCTGATTACCGACTAACCATCTTCTGGGGAAGGAAAGAATCTACGTAAAAACAAACGAACAAAGCAAACAACCTGTGGGCTGTGATAGTACATGTGTTCTTTCCACATATGACAAACTGTAATCACATGAGACTACTACTAAAGGGAATGGCTCAGAATATTTAGGTTTATGGGTGTATCTAGTAGAACAAGCAAAGTTTCCAGAGATGAGCAGATAGGGATTCAAATCCTTTTAAAGCTACTTCCTAGCCAAGGTGACTTTGAGCAAATGTCTTAACCTCTCTGAGTATTATCAGAGTACTAATACCTACTTCATAGGGTTGTTATGAAGATGAATGAAGTAATATATGTAACACAGGCTTTGCAAAGCTCTCTTGGAGTTTATAGCTACCATATCAACTATTACCATTAAAGAATGAATAACTATAATTTAACCATCACTTGGCTGTCCAAAGGTATTTCTGAAACACAAAACAATGATCATTTAAATTCATTTTACTGAAAAATACAGAGGTTGTCCCCCCCCCAATAGTTTCCTTAGGTTAGGTAGGCATCTATGACTTATTACGGAGAACCCAGATATGTTCAATACAGGAGGAGGCATCAAGGTACATCAGCTCACTCTGAAGTGAAATGAATTCTTGGATATTGATTGAGCTGCCGTGCCCAACATTTTCTTCAAATTTTATGAAACATTTGTATCTAAACAGAGACTATGCTTGACAAATTCTAGTCCAGCATACAATTTAGAGAGAAAGTTATAAACCATAAGTATAAAAGCTTAATGCTAAAGTGCCACCTCAGCCATAACAATAATAAAAACTCCTAAGTGCATCCTGGCAGGAATAAAGAGAAGCAGCAAAGCCTGTTGTGGACGGTGGGAGCCCAGGAAGGTAACCAAGTGAGTAAACAGCTAAGGCAGGATTATCCTCATTTGGGAGGAATCCATTCCAGGCAGGAATTAAAGGGGAAAGGGGAAGGGAGGGGAAGGGAGGGAGAACGGAGTGT
>NW_017731526.1:763571-928642 GCF_001890085.2 Hipposideros armiger | reverse complement strand
GGGAAGCTATTGCATCTGAAAGCAGCTAAGTTACCCTGTGGAATGAAAAGGAAATTTGTTTCTCCATGTTAGCACTAATCTTATTTGAGGTCTAGCAGGCTGGTACACAAAAGATACATGTGTTCCACCTACTTGGTTTTTCTCCTCTGGCAGTGAGGTGAGCAGGCAGGGTTCAGGTGAATCAGACCCTTTCAGAAGAACACGGCCCAAGTCATTTTCAAAAGTATAAATACCGGTTCTTCAATAGACTGATAACTTGCTGCACAGTTCCTGGCACATTCACAGCCAGGGTTTGTTCTCGGAAGTACTCCAGTGCAACAAAGGTGGAGAGAGCGATACTGAAACCATGAGTCTCAATTGATAACAATACTGAGACCAAAAACTCTCACACACATATAGTACCCAGGGAAACATAAATAACCAGTCATTTACCTCTGAGTCCTATTGGCTCTCCCTATGTTCAATCAATGGTGTAGATGAGATTTCGAACAGAGGAGGGTAATTGGACCAGTGACGCCAGCACCATGTATCATCTCCAACTTCCTGTGATGGGGACCAAGGCGCCCCCTTCTTGATATTTCATTTTCTTAACAACAATTAATAAATCACCTGTAATACTTTTAGCTAATATAAAGTCTATTACAAAATGGGCTTTTTCCAGAATAAGCCTACCTGTCCACACCCAAGGGCTTATGGTCCCCAAGCCTTTTAACATCAGCATATATTTATAATAATACAGTTTACGCTTTTAAGACCAAGACAGAAGTTAAAGCTTCAATGGCCATAAAAACAAAAAAGAAAGCAATGAATATTTTCTGAGACAGAAAAGAGTTCTCTTTATATAATAGCTGAACTCAAAAACTTTTGAAGATTTTTTCTTTACAGATTTTCATACAAAAAATACCTTTGAGAGTAAGCATGAAAAAAAAATCTCAAGAAATAGGTAAATGTTAGTTTAAATGCTTCCCTCCCCTCTCCAGGAAACCTCACAAAACTAGATGACAAATTAGAGGTAATTAATTCATTAATTCATTCAGCAGCTATTGATTGCGCACCTACTATGTGTGGCACTGGGCGAAGCAGTGAACACGAGTCCAGATTTCTGCTCTCACAGATAACGCCCAACACTCTTTCCTGTTACCCTTAAGGAAAGACGAGCCGTAGTTAGGCTTAGTGGATTTGGTCATAGAGATAAAGGAAGTTCAGAACAGTGATCATTTAAGTTTCATTTCATTAAAGAATTTGTGAAATGATAGTTTCTTTATATCATGTATTTGTTTACAGGTTATCTATCTTCTTGCTCAAATGCTGAAAATTGCCAACTAGAGCTATTTTTGAAATGACAAAAATGAATCAATAAAAAACAGTGATTCGCAAAGGGGGGAAGAAATCTATTTTGGAAAAAGGCATATAACGTAAGGCCATTAGAACTACGTGAAGTGTTCTTAAAAACTAGGTTTTTGAATAGGTAGGGTAACTCCCAGCTATGTCACAAACTAACTGTGACTCATTCATTCAGTCTGTATTTACTTAGTGTCTAGAACACGGATGATAGTATCTCTCGGAACTAATTTTACTCCATCAATAAATTTAGAAGAATGACTACCTATTTCACGTGGTTATCATGAAGAAACCCGGTCAGAAAACTGAAATGAAATGGCTCATGAAGTTGCTGCATATATTAAAATATGAGGATTCTGCTCACACCTCCTGCTTCTCCTTGGGATGTCATTAGCCGTGAGCGCTCCTGTACAGGAAGGTGGGAAAACCTGCTTTGGATATTGATGCTCCTGGCTAGGCTGGTCAAAAAGGAGCATGGACTCTGTTGTTACTGGACACATCTGGAGGCCACAGAAAAAGGACTTAGGGCCTTTTGTGTATACTCAAAGGGGCTGCTAGTGTCTTTAGAGTGTTCAAAATAAAAACCACTTATTCTCTTTTCAGGATAACGTGGAAACTATCCTTTTTGGGACTTTCTGTCTCCCACATAAACTGCCATTTGTATACCTCTTTCTAGTTGGCACAAACTTGCATGTGCATTGTGTCATCTGGTTAGAAGGCAGCAGGGGTGGGGATTAAGATCACTGGCTCTGGCACCAGAGAGACCTGGGTGTTTAAAAAGCCACTCACTAAGTGTATACCATTGTGCAAGCCACTTCATCACTTTAAGCCTCAATTTTCTTATTTGTAAATTGGGGCTAGTAATTCTTACCTTGCAGTGAGGTAGAGGGCAGCCATGGGGCAGTTAAAATGTTATCATTGAGAATCCATAGCGGGGACACCAAGGGCTTCTCAACAGCCTGTTTTGCTTTATTAGGCTGGAGGAAGGGGGTCTTCACCATTACTTAAGATGACATAATCCAAGCCTCTAATTAAAGGAATAATCTCTTCAAATCTTAGATCTGAACCATCCTCAAAAAATGGGTCTTTAACTGACGGCCATAAGAGGCCTTTCCATATACTCTCAAGAGACAGCCCTTTTTGAGGAGCAAGATATAAATTTAATTTTAGGTCTTCTTTAAGCTTGAAACCATATGCTCTGAAGCAACCCATGCCCTGCCACCAGATTTTATTAGGTGGGCAAAAATTGAGTTAGAAGCACGTTTTCTTACATAATTCCTGTCCCTGTGGGATCTTCAGAGAGTCAGTGAAAATTTTCTAATAAAGAATTTTCGAGATCCATAAGTATGGGAAAATTCTTGATGGCATCTCTCCCTTACCAATTCATTGATAATTCTCAAACATGGGGCTGGCACAGCTCGAGTAAAACAGCACATTCTGCACAGTGGAGAGAGGTGGGTGTGGATGTTTTCGGAGCCAGTCAGTCTCTGGCAGCTGAACTGAGTCACACTTGTGCTTTGTTGCCCACTTACATCTTCAGAGAGCAGCCTGGGTGGGGATGCTCATCAGATGTGTTCATTTAAGGACAAACCCATTTGAATATTATGACAACATTTGGCAAACTTCCTCTCCTGAATGGCAAGCCTGGCCCACTGCCTCTGAGAACTACTGCTTGTCCAGGAAACATAGGTCCTTTGATGTTCTTCAGATGACAGACTCCACGCAAGGCCTTCCAACCAAATACCCTGCAGAGGGGTCCTGCGTGCTTTACCTGCTCCTCAAACATTATCCAGCTTCTGGTCTGGATGTGCAGTGAGTCCTTTTACAACATACGGCTATTTTTTTTTTTCTTAATCATGAATGGAGAATCTCCATGTTTCATTGAGATCTAGTGGTCACATGCCTCATCAAGCTGTCAGCAAACATTTACCGAAGAAGCTCTATGTGGAGAATTTGGTGCCATACTTGAGGAAATGCTCTCTACGGCCTTACGATGTTTATCATCTTGTTGGGAGGGAGGGAACAACACAACCTATACAAGGCAAAACTGCTTAACATGTACAGCTCAGCACAAAGAGAGTACACACAGAGAATATAAAGACTTTAGTGTAATAAATAAGATAATAAAAGAATGTGGAAGGGAGTGATGGGTGTACATTTCCCGCAGTGAAGGAGAAGAGCAGCACAGAGTGGAGAGAAAGCACACACAAGGGCATGGGGGTGGGAAAAGGCAAGTTGACAGACTTGGCCGAGGTCCAGGAAGCAGGCCCACCAAGAGCAGGCGGGTCACTGCAGGTGTGTGGAGCTCTGGGCAGAAGCAGCTCACCTGGCTCACAAAGTTTGCCAAGATGCTAAACCAGAGCCTTGTTTGCTCCACTTTAGGGGAAACAGAAACTGATGGGGACCTTGGACTTGGGGAAGAAAAGGAGGCCAGAGGAGCTTGAGGGCCAGATGAGGAATTTGGATTTTAATCTATAGGTAAAAGAGCAGCAGTGTAGAATCCTACGCCAAGAAATGAGATGAGGAAAATGATGGATAGGAGCAATTATTTCAGATGCTTAAAAGGACTGCTTTATGAAAGTAGCCTGAAGGAAGGGTGGCCCATTTCCAGTGCTTCAGACAGGAGATAAGGGCCATCCTTTCCAAGACCCACTGTGAGATCCTGAAAATAAAGAGAAGAAAGGGGCCAACTGAAAGATATTGTTGGGGGAGAACTGGCAGAATTCAGTGACTGACTGAGTGGAAGTGAAGGGCAAAAGAAGTGACTTTTAAAATGATCCTACTGATGGGGCCTGAGGAAAGGACCCCATGGATTGTAAATGGGGGAAAAAGGGATGGCTGGAGTAGAATATACTTTGGGCAGAGATTGGACATCCAAATGATTAGGAGCGTGTGTGTGTGTGTGTGTGTGTGTGTGTGTGTGTGTGTGTGTGTGTGTATGTGTGTGTGTGTGTGTACTGTAGATATGTAGATTTAGGAGCAATGCCTCCTTTTCCCTAATGTTTCATAAGAGCTTCAACTTTCATTCAATTACTCAATTCTTTATTGAACAGGCATTTATTAAGTGCCTACTATGTGTAAGGCTTACGATAAGGAGACAGAAATGTTCCATCATTGAAAGGAAAATGTTTTAAACTTTATTGCAACATTATTTAAAGGGTGCGTTTTCATTTTTTTATATTGATTTTATATTGTTTGTAATTCTCAGACCACTGATAGCAGTGCTTTCATCAGTGATAAATGTGCCATCTCGACACAATTTATAATCAAGTAATTTTTCTTAGTGTACTTGGATATCTTTTTTGTTCTCAAATAACATTTAGGCATTTAAACGAAGCCAGTGAATAAGATGGCTTTGGGTTACAGCAGGTTTTAATTTTCACTAAGATCAGTCCCGATCGAAAACCATGTGGTTCTCTGGAAGGGATACATGTGTATGTGCATATTCTATTCTTCACTCAGATTTTTTATGGCCATGGTATTGGAACTCCCATCACTTATATTGTGGGCTCCTGCTTGTTTGGAGGTGAGAAGAGGGAGGGGAATTCACACTTATTTTGTACAAGCATTGTGCAGGGATCCAATGGCTGTGGTTTCTATTCATCCTCAGTTCAGATACGATGGAAGGCTGTGGAGAGTCGACCTGCACTACTGATCTCTTACATCACCTTACTTCCCTCATGCATCTGGTATCCAAGAAACTGAAGAGGCTCAGATCAGTATGTAGCAGAATTGAGTTCACTGACAAGGGCACCAAAAGGAAATCAAGTTGTAAAATCATGGCTGAATTATTGCTTAAACATTAATATAAAGTAAAAGGAATACAAAAAATGAATGTAGAAATCTCATTTCTTCATATTTGTTAAGACCTATAAACCTACTTTGAAGAAAACTAGTCATGGATAAGAAAACGTCTTCACAGTGGTTAAAGAAAAAAGTAGCCAAAGAAACAAACAAACATATGTAAGCCTCTTAATATACCAACTCATCACTATATTTACTTCTGACCTTTGGCTACTGAGAAAATATGGAGGATGACAATTCTATAGTTATTCTATATAATGGAAGATGCTCTCCTTTTATTCAAGGAAACAAAATTCTTTTGTGTAATGTCACTAAATATCTATCCAACCAAAGAGCATTTTATGGGTTCATTTCAGATAATCTTGTTCACCAGACCTTATAACTATAAATGAGACCTTTTCTTAAGCAGGTCACCTTGTGTGTTAGTCTAGTAAATACTTTCTTTAAGATGGATTTAGTGTTAATTTTGTAGTACAGGACCTAGTAGAGTGGGATAATTATTTACAACAATTCTTTACAGCCCTATAGTTCTACTTCCTTTACTAACATTTTATCAAATTAATGTCAAAGTCCTGTTAATATTCAATGTATAGCCTCATTGTTAATTTTCTTCACACTGGTACCACAATGGCTTCTCATGTCTTAAATCTATGCTGTACCATCCATTCTCTACTATAGCATCATTTTCTCTTTGTAAACAGAAATTTGGCTTTCACACAGCAATTTCCACCAAACTATAAAAGTGCTAATGATGTTCAATTTAGGATACAAACAATTTACTACTGTCCTCCTTTAAACCTTTCTCTGTTTTCATTTCTCTAATCACCATTCTAAGAATTTTCTTTCCTAGAAAGCTGTGGGCAGGGTTGATTTCATAATGGGTTATGAGTTGACTTTTTTTTTTTAACTGATGCTGATATTAGACTTTTGGTGAACCTATCAGTTAAGAAGTGTACCTTGTGTCTGACATTTTTCTCACATGAGTGACTGACTCCAACCACCCCATTTCTACTATTTTGCTTTTATCACTGTGCCTCCTCAATTTTCCTTCCATAACATATTCTTTCTAGTTTTATATAACTATATCTTCTTTATTATATTTTTCCTCACTTATCACATTTGATCCTAATTTCCTTAAGCAACTAAAATGTTTCCTGAGTACATGTTGGTTCAGTTTAGTTGTATTTACGTCACTTATTCCATAGTTCGGTTGATGAATTTCATAGAGCATATGCATTTATCAAAATGATTCACATTTGCTGTGAAAAGATTGAAGTCCAAATTTCAACTTGATTTTTCTATAGCTTTCTGTAAGCGTGAAGATGGACAAGATTTCCATTCTTCAACACTATTTCCTCTTCACGTATGGAGGAAGACCTGAAGGCAACAGGTGTGATGTTTAGTTTTCTAATTTTTTGTTTTTGGTTGTCTTTAAGGACTGTCGATCAACCTTTGGGAAGAAAATGGTAATTTTTTATTTTCAGGTCCCATTTTTTATCTGTTTATTTTCTCCCAATTGTATACTTATTCTCTTTTTTTTAAAGGTCATATTTTATGAGTTATCTTTTGAACATACAGAGTCTAAGATAAATTTTTTAAAAGAGGATCTGGAGTAGAAGATGCCTGAGTATCTGAAACAAAGAGAGCTTGTAGACTCACAAGGATTAAAAATCATTTTTATTGTCTTTTTAATTATTAATATTAGAGATGCTTTTATTTATTAGTATGTCCTTCTCTAAATAATATGTGAAATTCTCCAAAAAATTTCTGTTTACCATGAAAGGGATTCAGTTTGAGTTATAATATTTATTGACAATCTACCATATCTAAGATATTATACTGAGAACATTTCTTTCACCTAAAGACTTCATACCTAGCAGAGAGATTAGACAAATAACAGATGATGCAAATTAAGCACTAAGTTTCATCAAAGAAGCCCCCCAAAAGTGTGTTGAGGTGGAGGGTCTAGGTGAGAAATCAATGCCTTGCTGCATGAGAGCGGGAAAGAGAAACAGTCATGAACGGCTTCATAAAGGTAATGGTATTTGAAATGGGCCTTAAGGACAGACAACATCTGACAGATAAAAATAAAGATAAGAGTATATACAAGCATCAAGTAAAGAAAACAGTGTTAGGTCAAAATGGTCTATTTTCAAACATCTTAGAATTAATGGGGAAAATGCTTAAAGTCAAAAGAGTTTTTTTTCTCTGACATGAATTGCGAAACAATATAATTATGGTTCACTCCATGGTTATGAGTTTTAAAAGCTTCCGCACAAAAGTGTCTTTACTGCAGATGTGGCCACACTGCAGATGTGGTTGCTATGCCAGGCAAACTGATCTATGTTTGTTGTTTAAACACACACACACACACACACACACACACACACACACACACACACAAACCTTCTTGTATTTGGTACAGTGAGATGAAGCCAGACACGAAGGTTAGCTATTCCAATATTGTCTCTCTCTATTTGCCTGTTCGTGACCAAGGTGGAAGCTTAGAAGTTTAATGCATGTGAAGATTGTGCCTATTACTTTGTGTTACGCTTTTGTCCTCAGAATATCTGTTTTCAACATTTAATATAAACACAAAAAACAAGTCCAAGCTGGACTACTGATGTTGGGTCACTCCAAGAAGTGTCCTCAATGTAGCTTCAAAAATGTACTCTTTTCTCTCTAAATCTGGGTTTATTTCATGAAAACAGTTGTATGATGTTTTGCTAAGAGAGAAACTAGAAGTAATGTTGCATGTTTAATTGGGCGTTTAGATTTGAGAAGCAATCCAGTCAAAGACTTTATCGTAATAGTGCCAAAGCAAGTGGAAATTAGTGACATGTGTAAGACTTTAAGAATGCCACCATTGTGTATTCTATCTATACCTATGATGTGGAACATAATCAACAAGTATTAATCAACACTTCATGAGCATAGTAACTCAATATACACCAATTTATGGCATGTATATTAAGATATTTTGTAGGAAAAATGTAATAAATTAAAGTTTAATTTAACTTCCATTTTCTCAAACACTTGGCCTCTTTCAACCATCCTTCTTAAAGTATTTCTTTGATCCTTGACAAATCAGTGAAAAATCAGGATTCTGTGTTTGATTATGTGTGCATTTATGAAAAGTATACTGAGCTTCCCTCTTCTGATGCTATTAGAGATAGATTATAGCTTTTTTAACCCAACCTTGGTATTAAGCTGCTCAAATTTATTAGTTAAAATAAACACCATAAATTCACAGTATAATCGCGTACATTCCCTCTACTTATAGTTTGAAAATGTGCTGTTTAGGATTGAAATGTCTCACATATAATGAGATTTTAGTCCTAGAGAAGCAAAATCTACACTTCTACATGAGCCCATCAGCAATTAACTTTGCCCTAATGGAATGAACACAGTGTACAAGTTCAGGATCTGGGACAGAAGAAGAGGAAGGGAGAATGAAACTCATTCACTCCCCTGCCAGGTTCTGCAAAATAGCTTCCTTATTCCCATATGTAACATTTCTCTTCCTTATTTCTAGCATGGTTAAAGTTAGTAGCCCTAAAAACCTTCTACACTGAGGTTTGCATCTTTCCCCCTAAAAACAAAAAGATGAACATGTGATTAAAAGATGATGTCTCCTGCTAAATTACAGCATCAGAGAGAGCATTTACCAAGCAAACTTTTGGAGAGGCAGTCATAACTTCATAGTACCTTTCTAATCCTGTCTGATTCACATATTGGAGGGTGGGGGTCACAGCTAGCCTTTCCCTTTCGGTTAGAAAGCCTTTCCAGATGAGGCCATCATTCTCATTACTCTGCTTCTTCCTTTCTCACCAGAGTGTCTTTTTAAAGGCAACTGAGGACCTGTTTAGGGAAATATTGAAGGCAAGGGATGCCTGGAATGATTAAAAGAAACAAAGCTTTCCCATAGCACTTGTCCTTTCTCTGTAAGGAGATGAGATAATATATAATCTCATTTCTATATTACTACCACAAGGGCAATTTGTGGGAGGAAGAGATGGATTTCTGGGAGTGAAATACTACTGAATAGCCAGGCTATTTTCAGAAGGGCTTATCTTCAATATCCTCATTTCAAAATTGGTCTCTTTCCGCAGAGCAATACCTTGGGCAACACCAAGAACCCTCATCTTTAAGGTAAGAAGGAAAGTGATCTCCTTGTTGGAATGTGTGATAAAGAAAAAGAGAGATTAGAAAACAAGAAATTCTTCTTATAAAAGGTGAGGCATTTGAACAAATGTCAAATCTTCCTGCTATTTCTCATGTGGTTTGTGTGTGACACTTCTATCTTCTCTTTTGCTCTGCAAGTTTCTACCACTGGACGACCTACCTGTGTAATCTGGGCAGACAGCTGGTTTGCTTATATCTACGTTAAATAGCATCAAGTGCCAGCAGACCTCTGCTGCTTTTTAATACCTCGATAACTTTTTCCAAGTAGGAACAGCTACAGAGAACCTTACGGTAGGACATGGAATTCGCACTTGCCAAAGAAATCACCGCACGTGTAAATTAGAAACTAATCATCACTTCCTCTCCGGATACAGTGGCAGCTTTGTCTGAGGGTTTATGTTGAAATATACATTTATATGAAACATTTCTCACTGTAGTCAGCATCTATTTAGGAGTATCAAACATTGAGTCCCCAGTTCCAGCACACCAGAAAGACAGAGAGAAGAAGGAGCTAAAAATGGGAATTGACAAAGGCCTAGCGTTTTCTTACACTTTAAGAAGCTAATTGTATTTGTAAATTCCTGGTTAAAAACCTGACAATTGTCAGTGACAGTTGTCACTGCCAGGCTATTCCTGGGTTTCTTCATCATATATTTTCCCCTAAAGTCTCTCAAAGATATGAAGGGCTTCCAGAGATGAAAATCAACTTGACAATCATGTTGCAACTCAAACAGATCCTGATTCTTTTCGTCACTTTTTAATTCATTGCAGATGGTGTAAACGGGATGTTTACTGGCTGGCAGGTAATGAGTCCTGTTGTAGATAATAGTGATCGACGGAATCACACGCCTGTTGACAGCCCAACATCTCAGCAGCTGTATGTGGCTATCACCCGTTGCTTTCCAGCACATACAGTATCGTGACAGTGCAAAGTCAAGTCCATGTCCCCCAACAGGAATGATGATGGTTATACCTGAATCTCACTAGTTCACATATGCTCTGATTTCATTCTCACTGTCCACATGGGTAGACAGTCTAAGATGTGATCTAATGTCTATTGCTCTAAAAGGAAAATGTAATCTGTTTAAACATCCAAACACTCCTCTTCCCAGGTACCGCCATTCATCACAGCTGTCAGTGCTTCTGTGGAAGAGTAATGACCCTCAGGCATGGGATAATGCTCCATAGGGGCCTTATGAATGCCACTGCCAAGCACAGAATTGATCGGTTTTCAGTGGGGCTGGTATGTGCATCTTGAAAGACCTGCACTTACTAAATTACAAGAGGCTGTTTACCCCTTATACAATAAGGCCTGGGTTAGGGAGCCACAGACCCTGCTGACTTTAATTGTCCCAAACATACGAGCACTAGATTTGGGCCCATCAGTGAGATAGATTTAAATAGCTTGAAACTGAAAGTTGGATCACAGGCGTTCAAAAATACATTGGGCGATAACATAGGTATTGTTGCCTTCTTCTCCTTTTTCTTTTTCTTTTTTTATCCTCTCTATCAATGGAAGGTAAAAACATCCCACCATCCAATATAAACACACACACAAAACAGAATAAGCATGCCAGTGAAAAGTTAACTGTTTGGTTCCTTCCTGTGGGCTTCTCTTCATCTCTAAATTTGTTCATGCATTGTTTCTACGAAGTAGGCTATAGATGAACAGTAGTATGCAGTATGAACTCATGGTTTTCAAAACATCTCCCAACAGGTCTATTTCCTCCTCTAACCTATATTGACCTTTTCCTTTAAATCCTCCCTACTCTCCCAATCTCATCTGCGTTTACTGTCAAATCTCCTTGGGAAATAGGATAACTTGCACTCTATAGACTATTCATACCTTGGTAAATGCTCTACTGCTATGAAAATTTAATCCAAAATATATCGCTTCCTCGGCTCTGTGACATCTTTCTTTAATACTGTATATTCTCTTTTGATCTCTCTTTTGATTCTATCTCCCTTAGTTCTAGTAGCAACGCTATATCTTCAGGGCTTCTAGATTTTAGAAAGGGTATCGTATTTTTCATAGTTCTGTGATGTTATTTCCTAATGTACTTTTGATTTTTAATTTCTGTCCAATCTTTTTTTGTCAATAAGCTTGATAGTATTAGACATTTAATGACTACAGTTTATTTTTTTTTCAAATAAGTTTTGGGGGTTGTGTTATTTTATTATATCACAATATTCTTATGGTTTTCTTTTCTTTTTTTTTTTAAGGGACTAAAGTAGAAATAGCTAAAACTGAAGGAAAAGTAAAAAAATACACTTTAAGATACAGCATCTATATTAAGTCACAAAACACAAGTTGGTCTTGCCTCAGAAATTGTTTTCCAACCTGTATGAGTTGAATGGCTCAACACAAACAATGAAAGGAAACCAAATCTTTTACTCATATTGACTCAATCCATTTTGAGAAAATTTACTAAGTGTGAATGGCCCTTATGAAGTCATTACAGTTAGGAGAGCTCTTTCTGCTTGGGATTTTTTCCCCCTTGGCAGTTCAAGGTTATGCCCCACTTAACTATACTTTTGGTATTCACAATATTCTGGTTATTAAGATCTCTAGTGATAGAACTCACACTTTCCTGGGATGAGAAACTTACAATTAGAGAATTCTGAATAATTACTAAAATATACAAATGACAATAAACTTGGAAGCTCTCAGTATACTGCCAGGGATGAAGAAATCTTTTTGCAAATTAGGAATATACTAGAAGACAATAAAAAAAGATCAGACAGTGAACTGAACAAAATGAACTCTGATGAAAAGTGTCAGCTAGAAATGTCAATCCAATTCAGGACTGGATACAAAGGGACGTTGTGTCACTGAGCAGAGAGGTATTAAGTTACCTGATTATCTTTTCTGGAAGAATGCATTACAGTTTAGACACTTTTATTACCTGAAAGATGTAGACAAATCAGGGAAGATTAACAACCAGTTTTATTAGGAGGTAGCAGATGAGCTGGTTTGAATAGTACTGGTTGTTAAGAGTTCTGTATTGTCTTCTCAGCTTTGATATCCTCTCATGTGGGAACCGTCATTATTGAAATTTAGATAGGATAATTTATATTCTGTTCCCCAGAGAAAGGGCAGTTTGGAAACCGAAGGGAGGGAAGGGTATAAAATAGCATAAAGACCTGGGGTGGCAGAAGGGCAGGCGATTCTATTACGGGGTTTTTCAACTTTAATTAAAACAACAACAACAATAATAACAACCAATTGTTAAGCCTTCATTTGAGTATGCTCAGTACCTTTAGTATTTGCAACATGTCTTTCAAATATAGTACCTAATTGTTTTTGGTCCATGGAATAAGGCTACTCCATAATACTATACTATTATGCTCATGCTTTCCTGAAAATATAATTTGCAAGGTCATTCTAGGAACTCGGATTATAAAATTCACTTCCAGTTAGCTACCCTGAACTCTCCTGAAGTTTTCTCATATTCTCACACTTGCCCTGAAGCTAATGCCCTGCAGTCTCATAGGAACACCCCTTTGGAAAAGGCTCCTGTCCTTTGCCTTCAAAATGATTTTCTATGTATATTTTCATATGTAATTGCAGAGTTTACCAACTTGTATTATTTGTGAATGTCATTGAGAAATAAGTAATTTTGTTTATTAGTGAAAATAAGTTGTCTATAAGCTAACAGCAAGTCACTATTTATATACAGGGTGTATTATGGTTTACCATTTATTAAAGGATTTCAATTGGTTGACAAAGTAAAATACGACTAAATGTTCAAGCAATGTTGGTGATTCACTAAACCTCTAATACATGGCACTAATGTCTACCCCCAGACTTCATCTATTAATTCTATTGGGAAACACCTATACATGTAACAGAATTTCTTCCTTTCCTTCCTTTTATATTTGCCCCAACCCCTGTAGTGCTCTTCTCTGTAGAGTACTTCCAGGCATGAATGGTAGTGAAGAAACAGGGCATGTAAAACTATGTTCAAAAGGGGCAGAAGAGACGTTTGGATGACTGTGAGCTTAGGTAGGTTTCAGGAAACAGAGGCGGTAGCCTCGTGATGAGCCTTAGTAAGATGGGCCCAAACTCTCAATTACCTATCGAGGTTCCTGTTTGCTGGTGACTTGATCAGTTACTTGAACAATCCTCTCCCTATCAAACAACTCTTGCATTTGCGAACATCACTGGACTGTGCTCACACTTCCTTTCCCCTTCCTCTCAGGAATAACATTTTTGGCCCGAACAATGCTTGAATAGACCAAAGACATAGGAGATGCTACACTTCATAAGTCACTTTCTGCTTATTTGGCTACTCAGCATAAGATAGCTCAAATTCTCCATGAGGCACTATTTGCGACAACATGGATGGATCTTGAGATTATAATGCTAAGCAAAATAAGTCAGAAAAAGTCGAGAACCATATGATTCACTGATATGTGGGATATAAAACTGAAAGCAGCAAAAGAACAAGACAAACAAATGAAGAAACAAAAACTCATAGACAGAAAATAGTTTAGTGGCTACCAGAGGGTAAGGGGGGAGGGGGTGGTAGATGAGGGTAAAGGGGGTCAAATAAATGGTGATGGAAGGAGAACTGACTCTGGGTGGTGAACACACAATGTGATACATAGATGATATATTACAGAACTGTACACTTGAAACCTATGTAATTTTATGAACCATTATCACCCCAATACATTTTAATTAAAACAAAAAAATTCTCCATGAAGCAATATATTACACTGCCCTGAGATTACTTCCTATCTTTAGCTTTGGATGTTTTCTTAACTGTTGGGTTGTAGGAAAAGTCAGGACGCATTTTTGCAATGAAAAACAGAAAAAATACATCATGACTTTTCCGACAACCCAATATTAGTTGGGATTACTTCTTTTCTTGCCCCCCCCCATGCTCCATTCTTTACAAAGTAACTACAATGTTTTTTTTTTTTTGTTTTTGTTTTAAGTGTAAAATCAGGTCCCACTACATAAATCTCCAAAGGCTGCCCACTGCGACTAGAAGAAAAGCCAAATTTATCACCATGAAGCCCGTGTAATCTGGTTCCTGATTCCTTTTCTGATCACACCTCCAAAATACTTCTTATTCACTGACCAGCTTTCACAGCTCACATGCCTAGTTCATGTTAGTCTTAGAGTCTTTGCAGTTGTTGTTCTAATCAGCCTGAAATGCATTTCCTCTTGATCTTCCTATGGCCGGCTTATAATCTTTCAAATCTCAGCCAGACGCCATCTCGTTAGGTGCTATCTCTACTAGCTTACACTCTCATTTTCTTCATGTCACTCATCAGTGTGTGTCAGTATGTTTACATATTTATTAGCTATCTCCTCTAACTAGAATGTTCCATGAGGAAAGAGGACCTTGTGAGGCCTGCCCACTATTATGTTCCCAGGGCCGAGAACGGTAGGGGCTCAATATATATTTGCTAAATGAATGAATACATGGATGACTAAACAATAAAAGAATGAACAGTGAACATGGGCAATACCCATGGTTTTCACCCTGGTGGTTGTTTAAACATACCTCAAAGTGTTTTAAAAACAAAAATGTACTTTCCTTGCACATTAGCATCAGAAGTCCTAGTTTGACTGATTAAAAGCCTGGACCTCAGTGTACACTAAAGACTGGTCCAAAAGCACGTGCTAAATAAAAGCATTGCTCAATTCTGGTCTCAGATCATGTCAGACCAGTCAGTCCCACAGTGTTTTTCTTAGAACACAATTATAAACCAGGGATAATTAATCTGAGGTTCAATGATAGGCTTTGGAGGAGAGGGGGTGTCTATAAATTCTTTGAAAAGGTACTGTGTCCTGGTTTGGGGAGAGGATGCACAGGTTTCATCAGATTACCAATGAAAGCCATACACCAAAAGAGGCTAGGCATCCTTTTAAGCAGTACCATTCTAAAGCACTCTGCCGTCCCATTTTCCTCTCCGGCAGCATAGGCTCTTCTGAATTCAAAGAAGCGAGGCAGCAAATTTCAGTCATTGCCTCTGTCTGTTATGGTTATGATCACTTTACCCAACAGCTTTCTCATGACTTCTAAACTGTCACTTTTTGGAATCACACAGGAGACACAAGCCTGCATCCTCAACTGTGCTAAAGTACCTTTGGCCCATTGGGATTTAATCTCATTTTTACCTGAATGTATTGGATATAAGCATTTTATTAGTCTCAACCCTGCATAATTCTGACCTTTATTAATTATATTATCTTGGGGGAATTTTTTATTTTTTATTTTTAAAGATTTTACTGGGGAATTGAGGGAGGGAAACAGTGTTGGGGAATTGGGGAAGGGGACCAGCCAAGTTGTTGTTATTCAATCTTCGTTGTTGAGGGTGCCAGTCACCATCTGGCTGCCTGTCAACAGCTTGTGGTCTCTAAGCTCAAGGTGCTGTGTTCAATCTTAGTTGCGGGTGGGCATAGCCACCATCCCATGCAGGAGTCGAACCAGCAGCCTTGTTGTTAAGAGCATGCTCTCTATCCACTGAGCCATCTGGGAGGCAGCTCAGCTCAAGGTGCTGAGTTCAGTCTTAGTTTCAGGTGGGCATAGCCCATCATCGAACAGGCAATCTTGTTACACCAGCTGAGCCATTCTGCCACCTGTTGGCAGCTCAGTGCCAGCTCAGCTCGGGCACATCATCACTGGCCCATGTGGGATCCAAACTGGCGGCCCTGCTGCTCAGAGCTTGCACTCTTAAGCCAACTCTTAACCAACTGAGCCACTCGGCCAGCCCTTGGGGGAAATTTTTAAAATCTAAGTCCTAGAAGGTTTAAGTGAGATAACACTGAATTTGTTGAACCATATGAAATTACCATTTCTGTAGGTCAGTAAAAAATGATCGAATATTGGTGAAGCGTTCAACCTGAGGTAAGTATTCAAATGTTAACTGCTATTGTTTGAGAAATTATTCTCACTCTGCAATCTTCCATTCCTGTAAACATTTCTACTCACACAGAAGGTACTGTTGGTAAGTGGTGCTGGGATGGGGTTGAATTTGCCCATGATTTTAATTTACAATATATAGGCTTTCCTAATTCTCACCATAGCAGGTACCTCCGAATGACACCACAGAGAAAGTCTGGAGAATGGGCCTTTGAAAATTAAATTCATATAAGCTTGTTGTTTTTCTCATACCTAAATGCACTGTGAACCGGACAACTTTTAAATGGATATCAAAGCCATAGGTTAGGGTCATGGGGACTTTATTGGTTTCCTACTGCTGCTGGAGCAAAGGGCCACCAATTAATGGCTTAAACCACAGAAATTACAGTGGTGGAGGTCAGAAGTCCTTAAATAAAATTGTCAGCAGGGCTGCTTAGAAAGAAAGCAGACTCGGGGAGAATCCTTCTCCTTGTCTTTTCCAGCTTCTAGAGGCTGCCTGCATTCCTTGGCTCATAGCCCCCTCCTCTACCTTCAAAGCCAGCAGTGCAGCATTTCCTAATCTCTCCTCTCTCTCCCTCTCTCTCTGATTCTGCTCCCATTGTCATGTCTCCTTCTCTAACTCTGACCCTTGTGCCTCCTTCTTTCCCTTAAGAGGACCTAGTGATTACTCAGGCCTACCCAAATAATCTGGGGTAATCTCCCTATCTCGAGACCCTTAACTGATATCTGCAAAGTATCTGTTGCCAGGTAAGCAACATATTCATGGGTTCTGGGGATTAGGACATGGACATCTTGGGGGGAGCAGGAGGGGGGGGTGTTGTTATTCTATCACAGTGACCTAAATATTTGATGGCCTCACATTTCAAAGAGCAAGCAAGACAGTATCTTTAAAGCTCATATCATGGCAAGTTGCACAGAAATTTTTACATACACCCTCCTACAATTTTTAAAGAGATAGTCACTTAGCAACTCTCCAGCCTCACTTTTGGCACATGTGGATGGAAACTGTAGTCTCAGTTTGGGTTTGTGGAGACGTATTTTGCCACTTTACCCAGTTTCAGTTCATCCTTCTAGTATTCCAGTTTGTCCTTTTTGTAGAATTCGGACCGCTATCACTAGTCAATTATCAATATGGTAATTTCTTTCAGCTGTACCTCCCACTAACTCTAGGAATAAAAGACACAGGTTCTCAGCCAAGAACCAACCAGCACAGAGTTCTGGAGCCTCTCATCACACCTCTCTTGCGCCCTTCCCTCAGGCACTATACACATCCTGTTTGCAGGTTTTAACACAAATGACAATCTCATGAGAAATTTCCTCCCTCGGCTCTGTGCTTCGATAAACGTCACTGTCTTCCTTCTTCTCGTACCGAAAGTATCTCCTTCCCGGACCTACAACTCCCCCGTCCGCTATCCCCAGTGAACGTCAGCCCTTAAACATTTAAACTTCATCAGCACAGGCCCATCATGACAGCATAACATCCTTGTCCTGCTGGAAACTACTCAGCATCCAGAGGACCATCTTTATGCTGATAACACTAAAATATAAAATAATGCCAACAGCTGGTGCTACAAATGGCTTTTAAAAACGATGTTCATTCACTAAAATTCCTCTTGCTACTTTTGACATGAAACACGCAGTCTCTAATTATTCTGATCAAGACGGTGAAATACAAAAACAAACTTTAATTGTGTTTAACAGATATTTAATCAGGACTCACTGAACTACAGATTAAAGCTGAAATTCATAAACCATAATTACCCGATTGTCGCAATCTTTTGGTCCACATTCTCCTTCCGTCTGGGCGTCTGGCACCTTGCCCCGAATTCCTTTTACTGTCTTCTCAGCTTCGTTACTGTTCATGTTTTCCAGCAGAGATTTAGCACAGATTACAAAATATCTGTTCTTGGCAACTTTCTTCATTAGCTTTTTTCCCCCTTGCAAAAAAGTTTATTTTTTTTTCTTCCTACCAGAGTAGCTGGAACAGGCATACGTTTAGGGTGCTTTGGTGACACAAACTAATTATATAGTTACCAGGAGATAATACAGTTGCAATAACTAGAGTTACTATAGTTATCCTGTAGGTATCATGCCATGTCTCCAGTATGCCACGCAGTGTGTCCCAGTCATCATGTAATTACCTCATGTCACTACTGCATTGTTTTATGGAAAATGCTTATCTCACTCTAACAAAACCTTTTCCAGCACATTTGGGAAAGAAAAAAGGAGGTGGAATTCTTCGTTCTCATTTCCAGTTCTGTTCATCCCCAGTAAGATGTTGTCATGTGAATTTAAGAGAAACACCTGTCCTTTCCTGAAAATTTGCTTTTACAAGGAGTAAATGGAGCAATTCTGTTTTCTTTTGCTTCAATCCACCCAGGTGAGAGAAGTGATTATCAACAATACATACATTTTCTCTCTCCCTTTTTTTTTTAAAGCAAAGAAACAAACAAAAAAACACCAAAAAAAGAAAAAGAAACCCTAACCCCACCCTATTTACTTAGGATTCATTTAGTCTGGCACTTCACTCCTCCCCCTCACCCCCCCCCCCATTCTTCCTTTTCAAATCTCAGTCACATTTGTTTTTTTCCTAGAATTATGGTGTAAATCATTCTTAACAAGCTAGCTTGAAACTTGTCTCACTCAGTAGAAACACATAACACCACTGTAATTGAAACACGGAACTGCAAGCTTGAGGCTCTCTTATTTTTTTGGACCCCTCTTCAGAAGGACACGCCGAGTTTCCCTCGCAGTGCTATAACCTCTGTGTCACACAGTTAGGATACATCACAGACCAAGGCAAGAAGATAAAGAGAAGGCACTAGCAAAAGAAGAGGTGGGTGGCTCCTTTATTCCCCCCAGTTGGGCAGATAACCATATGAAGCAAAGACTGTAGTTACTACTTATTTATCTCAAGCTGATGGCTTGAAGTCTGACCTCACTAAGGCCTCTAGATATGACATTTCCCCTGAGAGCTGCAGCTTAAAACAGGATGGTGTGGCTTACTTTGCAGCACAGATGAAAACTGCTTCCAATTCTGCTTTTTATTAGTCACCTCCCAATCGGACGGCTGCCCATTCAATTGTACACTTAACTCAAGTTGGGGTAAAAATTACCCCCGGATTTAGAAGGGCTAGAAAAATTGCTATCCCATCCTAGAGCATTGTTCTTCAATCACACAGTTCCTCTAAATACAGTTGACAGCCTTTGAGATGCAAAATGCATCACTTTAATGTGGTAGAGGTCCCCTTCACTGCATTGCCAAATCTATTTAGCAGAATCTTCTTGGAATAATCTGTCCCTAGACCTGAGGATGTGCAGTGATTTTAAGCATTTTAAGCTAACGATAATGGTTAGTGCTGAGAACAGATGTACCTGGCTGTGATGTGATCTATTCCAGTAGGCTTTTATGAGCTGTTCATTCCTATTGACTTAGCATTTTATGTCTGTGCTTTTGCCTGGTGTGATGGCTGCATAGGGGTGTCATGTGTGTATTTTCCTGATGTGTGATGGCTGCACAGGGGGCTCTGTGTATTTTCTCAGTGCAATGGCTACACAGGGTGTTGTGTGTGTGTTTGCCTGGAGTTACAGCTGCACGTGTTATTGTGTGACTCTTCCCCCCATTTGATGCCTGCTTGCAGGGTCCTATGTGTATCTTTTTCCTAGTGCGATGGTTGCACTCGTTGCTCTGCTAATGATGGACATTTCTAGCAATTATCTATCTACAGGGTCCTAGGGAAAGAAATGCAGTAAAATCAATAAACAGTGCCAGACAGGCCCTTGTAAACATGAAATGACACCCCTGCAATAATGCCTTTTCCTCCCATAGCATGTTAAAATCCAAGTGCTGGTGCCTTATTGGCATTGGGATAAAATTTCTATGGTCTCTCCGTCTCTTTCGTATATTGCAGTCGTTTGGGGGTATTTGAGATTACTGCTGGTCGGGGGGCTTTTACACATGAATCTATCTAATGACACTTTTCAGTACATTGTCCTGCGCGTCACCTCTTATACTCCACCTGACTTGCCCTGAAATAATAGCTCATATTCTAAAAGTGAATATGCCTTTCATGTATTCCTGCAGTCTCACCGAGCCCTCCCCAGCCACCCCATACATCACACACACACACACACACACACACACACACACACACACACACACACACACACACCAACCCCTCCCTTGCCTCTCTCTAGCCTGTATCCCTCCGGTGTGCACCAAATGGAACTGACAAAGGGAAGAACCAATGAGGTTAAAGTCTTTTGAAACCCCTGGAATACAGATGAGCTGGGAGGCATCTGGAAACAAAACCAGACACTTGAAATCAAAGAGACAAGTAAATTACTATCCTAATCTAGGAAGAATAACTAAAGGTGTCAGTGGGGTTCCATTGATAGCACTTGGCCCTAGGCCAGAATGCCAAGGGTTCAAACTCCACACCAGCGTTGGGCTCAGGCCCAAGACTTGCCACTGCAGGGCGCGGCAGCACGTGCAGCCGTGTTAAAGGTACCAGCAGGCCGTGGAGAGGTGAAGTCCAAGTCCTTCAGCCCGTTTGTCATACCCCAGATGGATGTAGAGATCACCTGAGCTCCCTCTCCAGGGCCTTTCTCAAAAGGACAGGCTGGGAAGGGGCTCCTGCTCGTTAGCAGCATTTGCTAATATCAGTATTTTGTACCATTAGTGAAATGTCCCTTTTCGGAGGAGGCTGCTTGACGAATTAAAGTATGTGCAAGAAAACCCAACTGCGCCTTCTTCCCCCACTGAAAAACCTGATGTCTGTCCTAAAGAGTCTTTCGTCAATGCAGAGAGCTAAGTTTGGAAACCTAAAACCACGTGTCTAAATGAAAGGAAATGTTTTCATTGGAACAGCTTACATGTCTGGTACACTTGCATAAAAACTATTGCATAGCATTTTGGAGCTAAAATTGCTATAAAATGCTTAATACAGTAAGAATAATTATGAGATTTTGCACGCACAGCTGGGATACAACTGAAGTCTCAGCAACAGATTCAATGGAGCATGGGAAAATCATTTATAAAAATTCCTGGTATGCCAGTTTAACTCACCATCAACAGCCCATCAACACTTCCTCCACTCTTTAGGTAGATGGGGGAAGATATTTACCTACCAAATGCTTTATTTCTTCTTTCATGGGTGTCATTCATACTTGATTCAAGGAATTCTTGTTATTATTTGATAATAGCAATATAAATTGTCACAGGACACGAATGACCTCAACATGAAGTTTCTCCATTGAATGCAAGAGTTACAAATACATGCGTTTGTAAGAGTTACAAATAATGAACCAAAAACCAAAATTATTAAGTCTACCGGCAGTACCCTTCCCCTTTTTTACTTCCTCTTTTTTCCTATTCCTTCATCTCCTCTTATCTCCTTTGTCCTTCTCAAAGATTCAAATCCTTCAGTTACTTCCTGGGTACTCTGGACCACCCCCACCCCTGGGTAATACCCCAAAGGCAGGACGGAATCTTCCTTCACTTTCTCCTCACTCAAATTCTAAGTTTTTTCCTCTCCATTCCTTTTAGCTCCAGCTAATAATCACTTGAAAAGGAGCTGAAATAATTTGGATGTGCTGTTAATGGTTAATAATAATTCAGTATAGATGATTTCTTAAAATTGAATTTTAAGAGTCAACAAAAGAATCTCTTTACTGTGGCCTTTTATGGAAAAATACCATATTTTGGTGAGATGACTCTAATCAGAGGTATTGCTGGATCTTCCATTGCATTACCTTGGTCAAAGGAAGAGAAGCCACTGAGACTATATGGGAACTCCCGAGGGGACAGTCTGGGGACATAACAGCAACATGGTACAATAGCAAATGCATTGGACCAGAATCAGGAGACCGAAGTCCGAGTATCAATAAACTTCATCACCAAGTGTTTCGGCAAGTCCTTCAGTTCCTTCAACTGAGAAATCAGGCCGTTGGATTAGAAAATCTCTGTGGTCTGTTCTGGCTTTGACATGAAGGTCAAGTCATGGCTCTGTAACTGAAGGTCAATGGCTCTTCTGGTTTAGCTGCTTCCTCCAGTTAGGAATTAGAGGCTCTGAATAAAAATGGCTGCTACTCCACATGCAGCCATCCGTCCTAAAGGGGTGTTGATGCCCGTGACTAAGTTGAAGCTCTCTGCCTACTACCTGCACACACTACTGCAGAGCTGGCTCCTTTATGCTGTGTAAATATTTTCTCAGCATTTTGTTTCTGCTCATTTCCTTAATTCAACAAACATCTAATGAGCACTTTCTATATATGAAACATAGAGCTAGGTATTGAAGATAGGGTTGAACAAGATACTGTCTCTGCTGCCTAAGAAGCACAAATGAATCTACTATTCTCATTGATTTTATGTCCCCTTCACTTCTATTCCTAAACACGTAGACTCCAAAAACTATAAAAGTAGTATAGAAAAAATAAGAGGAATTAAACTTATCTAATCTATGCCCAATCCAAAGTACTATTTATCTTCAACAAAAGAATATAATAATTTGTATTAGAAAATTATGGCCATTCAAGTATGCACTTCAGTAGTACAAAGGGTATCTCTCAACATGTATTTTGAGGTCACTCATTTACATTAAGGACAACAATTTGGGCATTTATAGAAGGTTATAAAGGTGAAACAATCCCTTCTGTAGAAATCCTGATAAAATTCTAGGATAAAATCTGTGACTCCTGTCTATAGCTTCTGGGAAAGTGAGAACACAGAATATTTTTGTTTAGTCTTATTTTTTTTTCCCTCTGAGGATTTTGGGTTCTTATCCCTCTATACTTTCTTTCCTGCATTAATAACCATAATAATAACTGCCATTTATTGAGTACATAGTAAATTCCAGGCACTTCAAATACATTATTGCATGTTAGGAAAACGACTCTGCAATGTAGATATTATTACCCTCACTTTGTAGATGTGAAACCTAAGGCTCAGAGAGGTGAAATAATTTGTCAATTATTACAGACAATACAGACAGTGTGCAGAGTTGGGATATAAGCTCAGGGCTGTCTTTGTGCCACATAGCTCCATAACATTTCATGGTTCTGCTCAATGTAGCTATTTAAAAAACAAGTAATCTTGTTTGAATGCTTTGTTAGCAAACAAGGAAAACACACTTCATAATCTTTCTTTACAGTCATTCACTGCATTACATATAGTGCATTGAACACAGGAGACAGTTAAGATTTTTCTCAGTGGACCTGGCTGCCTTTTCATATTTATTTGGACTGAGATGAATAATTATATTTGGGGCTCTCCAAGTCAAAGAATGCACTATTTCCTATTTGAATAAGTATTTGCTATTAATTGATCAGACATGGATAAAGTGTGTTATTACAACTATATTTGTAGGTATGATTTACGTTGCTCTACTGCGTATTACTCTGTGCTGTTTTTCATTTTCTTGCACTATGGACTTTTTGTTTTGTTTTTATGAATTTAGTCACAGTTGGTTGTGTTTTGAAGTTTGTAAAAATGTAATACTAAGAAAATTTTAAAAAGAAAAAGAAAATATTTTCAAAATGATGTCAAAATCAAATCTACCCCTCACTAATTTGATTTGTAGGAAATGGAGAACAAAATATTGTAAGCAGAATGCTTTTAAATACATCCTAATTACTTCAATGTGCAAATGCATTGACTAAACTGAAGCATGCATTTAACACTTTGCACTTCAATTGTGCTTATTCATCTAAGTTCTATAGATAGCAATCCCATGACAAAACAGGAGATGCACTGCACAATAGCCAGTCATTCTCCAGTTACTGGGGCCAAACTATTGTTCTCAAGTTCAAGCTTACTTCTCAAGTCAGCTCATTAATGCAGATCATTAGTCAAAATAATACAAAGTAACAGATAATTTACTGTAGCTACTCAAGTTTTCCCAACTGACCCTGTCTTCCCTATTCTTTTGTTCTCAGTGAGGTAGGGCAAGTGGATGGGGGCAGCAAAGCCATAGATTATTGACAGGGCAAGTCCTGGGGAATGATGCTTGGGGCTGCAGGTGGTCTGAGGCCAGGGTTCCCTAGGGCTTGGTCTGGAACCAGCTATACCAGAATGACCTGAGGAGCCTATGAAAAAGACATAGTTCAAGGTCTCATCGCAAAGCAAATACACCAAATTGAGTATCTTGAGGTGAAACTCAAAAGATCTACATTTTAAATGAGCTTCCCAAATAACTCTTATGCTACTGAAGCCTGAAAAGCACTGGTTTATACACTCAGGCTCTAATTCTATGCCCACTGAGAGCCCGGCAGGTGTGCCTGCACCCTCTGTCCCAGTTGTCAAGATGCCTGCGCAAATACAGGCAGCTTTCCTAGGAGGCATTGATTCTAGTAATAATAGCCCCAGGGTTTAGCCAGGCATGATGCTGTTTTATATGCAAGATTTCACCCAATCCCCACAGCAAGGACTATGAGATAAGTATTATTACTATTCCCATCTTTCAGATGAGGAAATTGAGATTCAGAGAGATTTAGTAACTTGTGGGTGTCACACTAATCACTGCAAGAGCTCTTAAGAACTACATTACTTTAACTCTTAGCCTTGCAGGAAAATATGTTCCTGAAAGATGTTTACTCCCAAAGATGTTCATGACATGATGATAGCATCATTTTAAAGGAACTTGCCTAAATGCTAATAAAATTGGTCATGTAATAATGCATAGGGCGTGAGTGTTTGTATCCAAGGAGCTACTTACCTCAGATTATTTTTATAGATACTAAAATAATCTAAACTGTTAACCTTTTATGAGTTCATTTAACAATCATGTATTGTACTTTGCCATACCTGAGAATAATAATGACAAATAGCACACAGCCTCTGCCTTCACTGGACCTACAGTTTCCAAAAAAAGATATGAGCTTGTGTACAAATGGTTCTGGGTTAACTTCTAGTCAGTGGAGGCCTGAGCTGGAGGAAGAGTGTTCATTCTGGCAGAAGAAGAAAAAGAGGGTGCGGTCTGGAAATTTTTAGTTACTCCAGCTCTTTGCCATTGGCTAGTGTAAGGAATTTAGACTTTTAAAGAAGATTACATTTTTATTTATACCGTTTTGTTAGAAAAGAGGCAGACTAAGTCACTTGTATATTTTGAACCGGTAAAACTTTATCTGGTTCCTTCTTTCTGGCATCCAACTGGGTTTCTTTTTTGGCTAAATTCTGGGTACAGAGCCAAGTAAGTTGTTATGTTTATTCATTCCTACAAGCAGCAGCCGAGGTTCTATTCTGTAGATGGGTGCCTGATAAATTCCATCAGCAGCAGTTCGTTCCACCCAATAAAAGTGACTCTATAGTGACATATCGGCTGGGTCCTTTACTTCCTTTTCATCTGTTTCAATTATTCAAAATTCTATTATTAGATTATGAAATTTTTACACAATGAGAAATTTTGAAGTTAAAAACAATGGAAAACATAAAGAGTGATTTAGATTTCTTCCCTTGTAATAATCTCATATATATGTAAATGTGGTTTGAGCATACTGATGTCAGAACTTCCTGATGGACGAAAGAAAATAGGTTCTGGAATGTCAAAGTGCAGGCGGATAACCTAAGGCAAATGTACAAGGGTCCAAAAAAGAAAAAGAGACACTCTGAGAAACACTGGGCAATAGGAACAATATATGATTCAGAAAACATATATTGTATCGTGTTTGATATGACACCTAAAATCAGTGTCTCAGATATTTCATAAGCTTAATAAACAGCAAAAAAGCAAAACATTTGAATTCCTTTAAGACGTGACAAATAGTAGACATGTATTCTTTTCTTAAGGTGAATTATTGTCAAATTTGGAATTATTTAGATTTTTTTGCTGTTTGCTCAAAATTTTTATTTTATTAACATCAGAGTATTCTTAGAACATTTAGAAAGTTTGAGAAAAAGAAATAAATAAAAGATCATTTAGTTCTATTATACAGAGGTAACTACTGTTCACATTTTAATGTTTTTCCTTTGATGGTAGCCAAATATTTTCATTTTTCTAATTTGTGATCATGTTAGGTATACAAGTTACTCTTGGATCAGATTATTTTTAGTTACATCACTTCATGAGCATTTCCCAGTAAAAATTCTTTAATATAGCTTTAATAACCATATAATTAATAATTATTATATGCAATGATATATATGGGTGTTTGATAATTTGCTTAATAATTTTTCTTATTAAATGTTTAAGATTGTTTTTCTCTTCTTTCACTTTTATAAATGACATTGCGATGAAAATCTTAGTATATAAATCTTTGTCTGAGTTCTGTTTCCTATAGAAAGATATTTAGAAGTAAAATTACTGGACCTAAGGATACATTTTAAAGAAAGGTTCTTGATAATACCATGCCATATTGCTTTGCAGAATTTTATGTCAATATATACTCTCGCTATCCCTATTACATGGGTGCAAATTTTACTGTACACTCAGCAGAATTGAGAATTATTATTTTTATAAATCATGTCTTTGAGTGCTAATAAGTTAAAATACTTTTTTAATGTGTTTACTAGACATTTGTATTTTATCTTTCATGATTTTTCTTTTTATAATCTTTTAGACATTCTTTTTGAACAAATATATATCTCAGTATCTTTATATCATTTACTTCAACTTCATCTCTGATGTTATCCCTATACTGTGGACTCTTCTTATCTCATCCTGAACCATGGTATCATGTCTACCTGGTCTGTATTCCAGATTTCTTCCATTCTGATCCACTGTGTAGACTGCTGTCTAACAGTATTTTTGAAAATACTGTTTTTATCATGTCAGTCCTAGTAAAAACCCTACAGTAATTTCCAGTTATTTATCTGTTGGCTAAATTCAACTGCCTTATTCAAGAGAAAATTAATCCCATTCTTGGGTATTTCCTTATGAATTATGTTGAATAACTTAAGTTATTGATACATGGAACCTACGTGCAGTTAAGTTTATATATGTATATACATATATATAAATTTATATGTGTGTGTATATATAGACACACACATATAAACATATATATATATAGAGAGAGATAGACACAGTGACAAATAATAGACATACATATTAGAAGGAGCTTTATAAAGCATCAAGCCCAACTCTTTACATTTAAATTGAAGAAACTGACTCAGAGTCAGTAATTACCCAAGGATATAGAGCCAGTTAAATGACAGAACTAGGATTAGAAACTAAGTCTGTTCATTCCAAGTTCAGTGCCTTTTAAATAGAGAATAATAACAATCATTTTTACAATTTAAAGAATAGAAACAGCTAGGAAGACAGTTTAATTTCAATCTGTTCTTATGTATAAACGATTGTTAAAATCATGCCACATAGAAGGTTTGAGTGTTCTTATAAACACAAATAATTTGTACTTCTCATAAATCGATCAAATGTGTCATTAAAATTTCCATAAAATTTGCACATCAGCAAATGACCTCGTTTATACTAGTTTGCTTTTGTCTTGCTAATCTACATTGTTTTCATAATCTGATTTACTACAATAGAAGCATCGTATTTTTTACTCTAGCACGTTGCAGATCTTCTTTAAGTTTCTTGATAATATCTAATGGTATTCAATGAAAATTCAATTTTCCTAGCAACGTCTATAAAGAATTTCCTTTGACTATAATTGGGAATTTTAAGAATTACTCTTAAAAAGTAAAACAATAAGAACTACTTCAAAATGCCTCTATTTAAGTAGTAAACAACATAAAGTATTCTGGAACAACATGAGCTATTAAAATTGAATATGATACAACGATTGCTATTTAATCACTATTTCATATTCAAGAATCGCACAGTATTTGTCGAATAAAAGCTTAACAATAGTCACTGATGTGAACGCGGGCATTGCCAAATATATTTATTATTTGTAGGGGTAAGGTAGGTTAGAAGGGGCAAATGTGGAAATAGCTATGAAAGTGACTAACTTGCATAAGGGCTCATTGATTATAAAAGGTCGATTCACAAAGCATGTGTTTGCTTAATAAAAGTATTGACAGAAAGAGTATACATTAAATCATATGGCTGTTCCACAGTTTATAAAACCTAAGTTTTAAATGAATAGGTGGGGCATCCAGCAGTAGGGGGAGACTCTAAAGAGATCTCAGCTGTGTTTTCTTTCTCTGTGCACACAAAACAGGTCCATTCATTTCATGCTCAGCAAATATTTACTGACCACCTACTCTGTGCTAGAAGCTCTCTATTACCCAAGTAAATGATCCAGCTTTTTGTGATTATGATTTTTATGATATAGCTGTATCATAAAAATGAGTAATATCCTATACATGATATAATGTATTATAACAAAAGGTAAATTGGGTAGGAAGAGAGGAATGAAGAAGCAGTAGCCTAAATTTCTCATTTCGTACAGCATACTATTTCATTAATGATGATAACGAAAGAAAATAGGCCTACATATTTTTTAAAAAAGTAACAGCAATCATTACTAGAAGAAAAAACTATGCTTTAAAACTTCCAAATTGGTAGACTGATAGCAAACAAAATAGTCATATATTAAAGAGCGAGAGAGAGAGAGAGAGAGAGAGAGAGAGAGAGAGAGAGAGAGAAGGAGAGAGAACCAAGGATGCATAAAAACACAGAAAATATTAAGTGACATTTCTGAGATAGGAATAGATATATTTTTTACAACAATAAATATTAGATAATGTATTAAAAATAAACATCATAATATAGATTCAAAAAAAGCCACAAAATCTCAACAGGACAGTACTTTAAGAGCACTAGTTTTGATAGTGGAGAAAACTAAGTTCAAATCTTACTTTTGTCATTTACTAGTTATAACCTCTTTCCTAAGGGGGAATTTATTTAGCCTACTTTCCTCAATTTCCCAGTTTATATATTGGAGAAAAATAACTGACTATGGAGAGGATTGAATAAAATAATATCTATAAAGTTTAGTGCCTAGCACAACTAAACATTACATAATAATATTATTTATAATATTTGATTTGAAACGGTGCATCTAAATAACAGAGAGGTAAAAAACCAAAGAAGTGTTGTCCAAGATATACTGTTAACTATAAAAATCGATACAGTACAAAATGAGAAAGCCCAAGGGGCAGAGTGGGACTTAAAAAGGTGATCATTTCTACAAAGAAACTAAAAGCAGCAAAGGGGGTGGAAGCCGTCAGCCTGCTGAAATCTGGATCCAAAAGCACGCAGAGGGGGCTGGAAATCTATGGGGTTGTCAGAAAAGTCATGACGTATTTTTTCTGTTTTCCTTGCTAAAATGCGTCATTACTTTTCCGACAACCCAATAGCTCTTTGGAGTAACGGGGCCAAAAAGGGTTGACAGGAAATGGTGGACCTGAGCCTAGCTCACTACGTCAGCATGAGGCTGCTAAAAATTTGTCTAACTGCTTCTTGGGGCAATAGCTCCTATACAGTTGCAGGTAGTGAGATTTGGAAGGTTAAAAAGAAGCTTCATGATCTTAAAGAGAAGAAGCTGAAAGCTACCGTTATAAGATTTGGATTGGGACTAGGAACCCAGGAATCCAGATGGAAGCAAAACCATTAGTCAGGAATGTATGAACAAATAATAATAATAAAAAAAGATACAAAGAAAACCAAGAGACAAGACAAAAAAGCCTATGACCAGCATTAACCTGCAAAACAAAATTCTAAAACAGCAAGAAATCTAATGTTAAGTAAAACAACCAACACACTTATCACTGGAGCATTCACTCGAGATGAATTAGATTTTATAGAATTGCCTGACAATGACCTCAACATGAGAATGTTTATGATGGTCAGAGATAAATAAAAGAATCATACCTGTAAAAGAACAAGAAATTATTAAATAAAACAGATGGCAATAAGACTAGGTGAATAAAGAACCAATCATAAATCTAAAAAATGAAAAATATGTTCATGGACATAATGCAATAGATGGGATAACTTAAGACTGGGCAACTTCAAGGAGAGGATTAAGTGAGTTAGAAAGTAATATTAAGAAATTCACTCAAAAAATCACAGAAAATAAATTTTTAGAAAATGAAAGAGCAGTTGAGATATGATAAATTGACTAGAAAACACCAATATACATCTATAAGAACCCTAAAAGAAAATAAAAATTAATGACAAAGAAACAATATGGAAGAAGATAATAATTGAGAATTTTCCAGAATTAGAGTCCTGAGATTAGAAAGTATGCTGTGAGTTCATAACTGATAATTCAAAATAAATACACATCTAGACACATTTCAGAAAGGCATCAAGGATATAAAAAAACTCTTAAAAGTTACCAGAGGAAAAAGGCAGACTACCTACAAAGAGATGAAAAATAGACCAATAGCAGATTTCTTCTTATGTAATGATAATTAAGTCTAAGATATAATTGAATATTATCTTCAAATGCTGAGCAAAAATATCCAGATAAATTATTTCAGATTAAAAATAAAATAAATCTGTTTTTAGATACACACACAAAAAAGTGTACTACCCAGGCCCCTCCCAAAGAATTACTAAAAGTTGTAATTCGACAAGAAGAAAGGAAGCCATAAAATCCAAGAATAATGGAAGGCAGAGTAATAACTAAAACGTATGAGTAAATATAATTGAGCACCGACTACAAAAATCAATAATAACCACTTTTGTATATGTTTAAAACAAACAGGTAAAACTAAAACTTTAGTCAACAATTACATAACAAGATTGATACTTAGTAAGTAGATAAAATATTCTAGGCATCTTTTTTAACATTAAGGAGAAAGCCAGAAATTCTAAACAGTAGATTTTTTTTAAAAGCAGAATATGTAGTTAGCTATACATATAAATATTATAGCATGAGCACTAAAGAAATACATAAGCCACCTATATATTTCAAGCTCAGCAGTAAAATCCATGTGCCAGGTCACAAGAATTATTTCAAAATTTGTTTTCAATTAACATCATATAAAACAGATTTTCTCACTATAGGGCTGTTAAATTCAGAATCAGCAATAGAAATAGAGCAAATATATGCTTAGAAAGTAAAAACACACACTTCCAAATAACTCAAGGAGTAAAAATGAATCAAACCAGACATTACAAAATATTTAAAACTGTACAAAACTACCCATCAAAATATGTTATGCAGCTAATGAGAAACTGGAAGGAGAATTTAGAGATAAAATTAACTTTAAAAAATAATAAAGAGAATCGAAATTAAGTGAGTACTAATTCAACTCAAGAATCTAGAAAAAGAAAAAAAGGTCTAAACCATTAGAAAGTAGAATAAAGAAAATAATGATGAAAGCAGAAAGGAATGATATAGAATACAGAGACACAACAAAGTAGATAAGCAAAATCAAAAGCCAGTTTTTGAAAACAGCAAATAAAACAGAATTATGTTGAACAACTAGTGAAAGAAAAGGCTCAATAAATAGTATTAGGAATAAGAGGGGGACATAATTAAAGATAAATTGAAAAATCATAACGCGATTATGAACAACTTTATGCAAATAAATTTGAAAGCGTATATTAACTGTTAATGTACATTTCTTTAAAAAAGCAACTTCCCAACGTTGACTTAAGAAGAGATAGAACACTTTAATAAATCAATAACAATGGGAGAAATTGAACTGATAATCAAAAGTCCACCCTACACCCTCTTTACTGATAGGAAATACCATGTCCAGATGATTTTAGAGGCAAGTTTAACCAATCTTTAGAATAGGTAATCCCTATAATATAAAACTGCTTCAGAAATAGAAAAATAAATAAATAAATAAATAAATAAATAAATAAATAAATAAATAAATACTGCTCAACTTATTTTATGAAGCTAGTATTACCATGAACCAAAACTCTAAAATAACTATAAGAAAGAAAAATTAAAGACTAATATCCACATGCAAACACACTACATAAAATCAGCAAATTAAACTCAACAGATTAAAAAACATACCAGGACCATATACAATTTTTTCCAGGAATGTAAGACATGTTTAATATCAGGAAATGTACTAATATCATATAAAATATTAACATATTAATGGGAAATTCTATCATATTATTGATGCAGAAAATGCATTAGATAAAATTCAGCTAGTATTTCTGATTATTTGATTAGCAAACTATAAATAGATGTGGGAACTTCCTTATCACAGTAATTTTGACTTACCAACATCCTAAGCAAATATCACATTTCCAAAACAGTTCTATTAAAGTAAGAAACAGAACAGATATTCCTAATATCACTGTTTCTAGCCAACACTGTATTCAGGTCTTCGTAATGCAATATGAAAGGAAAAAGAAACTGAGCACTTAAGAACTGAAATTTAAGAGAAAAGCTGTCATTATTTACTGATGGCATATATGTTTATGCAGAAAACCTAAGAGAATTTCCAGTTTAGCCATTAGAACTAACAAGAGAGTTCAGCACAGTTGCTGCCTATCCACCAATAATACCAATAAACAATGAAATAATAAGAAATTCTATACATAATAGCACAAAATTCTGTTATAGGAAAAGAAATCTAACAAAAGAGGTTCAAATAAGACCTTTATGGTGAAAACTGTAAAACACTATTAAGAAACATGAAGGAAAATATGATCAAGTAGAGGAATATAGTCTGTTAATGGGCAGAAAGACACAATGTTATAAAAAATGTCAATTCTCCCCCCAGACTATTCTCTAAAGTTAATGTAATTACAAATAAAATTTAGCAGGGCTTTTGCCAAATTTGACTAATGCTACAATTCATATTGAATAGCAAAAAGCCAAGAGGAGACGAGAGCTTCAAATAAAACAATGTAGAGAGATTTACCTTACCAAACAACAAGAGTATTATAAAGCGATGGTAATTAAGGCATTATGGCGTTAGCATAAGAATAGAGAAACAGTCCACTGGATGAAATAAAGATCCTAAAAACAGATTTGATGTAGGCGAAAGATGGCATTACAAATTAGTGGTAAGGATGACTAATATGTTAAATGGTGCTGGAATAATAAGGTTATCCACATGGAAAAAGAATAAAATAGGGTGCATGTAAGATACCGTATACAAAAGCAATGCCAAGAAGATTAGAGCTCTAAAAAAGCCAAACTTTAAAACTGCTAAAACAAAATACAGGAAGGTTTCATAATGACCTTGTCATATGGAAGGATTTCTTAAACAACACAAAAGCACAAATCATAAAGGAAAATATCAATAAACTTAACAGCACTAAAATTAGAAGCTTTTAAAAATAAATGCTAGTACAGACACAGTTAAAAGAGAAACTACAAATTGGGAAGAAATATTTGCAATCTGTATTGCCCAAAGGATGGGAATTCAGGATATTACAACAATAAAAACCAAAGCCAAAGCCATCTGAACTAACAACAATAGCAATACACATAACCCAATAGAAAGATAGGCAAATATACAAATAGGAAACACACATGAGGAAATCCCAATGGTTTATAAGTGAAAAAAAATATATATGGCATATTACTTAATACCCATCAGACTGACAAAAATTAAAAAAGTCTGGCCATTCTAAATGTAAAGCATATGGAGAAGCTCGCATAGATTGTTCACAAGAATGTAAATTTGTACTACCACTTGTGAGAGAAATTTTACAGTCCCTAGTAAAGTTGAAAATGCATTATTTCTTAGAGGTTAGCAATTTCTTCGCTGTGTTTAAACTTGTATAAAAATGTTAACTACAGTATTGGTTGTGATTGGGAAACACTGGAAATAATCTCTAACAATGAGAAGTGCAATGAATAAATTTTAGTGATGCATACAGTAGGATGAATATTATATAAGCCATATACGGCTTATGTAAAATTAATTCATGATGATAGAGGCCAGAATAGTTTTGCTTTTTTCCAACGTTTTGTTAAAGTTTTGAGAATATCATCTGCAAGGGGCAACAAGGGACTCTTCCCAGGCATGATGAATGTTTTGTGTCTTGGATTGGATGTTGTCACCTGGATGCATATTTACATAAAAGCTCATCAAGCTATACACTTAATTTGTGTACTTCACTGTATATGACTTATAATGAAAAAAATAAAAGATAAAACCAGTTTCAGAAATAAATATTCCTAATTAAGGTTGGATTAACCTGGGCGCTGAATTCTTGTCTGTTCACATTGTTCTTTATACTTTTATATGCTTTTAATAGTTTACATTAAAAGAATTGGTAAGACAAAGGCTACTGCTTTTCCTAACTAGAATTAATCAAGGTAAATGAAAGCACTACTGTCATCTTCTCTTCACTGTCCCCATGTTCCAGGAATCACAGTAAATACTTCATAGCCAAACATACTTACAAAACGATTGTATTGCTGAATCAAAAGCAAAACTTTCTATTCATGTCTTGACTACGTGTAGAATCTAGGCTTTCTTAAGCGAGTGACCAGCAGCATATATTGTTGATAAGATACTACCAGCGCACAAAGAACATCCAGCCATTTAGATTTTTCATCTGATGAAGTGGGGAAAGCATTGCCAAGGACTTCTCTAATGTGAATCAACAGGTGGTCTGGCATCAATATGGCTATTTGTTCATGGGTTTCACCTCTGGTTTCATAAAGGAAAAAGAGACGGTACCTTTTCAATGCAGTATTTCAAGTCGACCATATGGAAAGCAAGGTTTTATTCCAGCCAGCCAATTCTCTTTCTCTCAAAACGTGGAGGAAAAGTGCCAGTCACTGCTTCTCTCGCCACCAGCCACTGTACAGATGTTTGGAAAACGCAAAAACGAAGAAATGAAACAAAAAGAAAAACCTCAAAAATAAGTTTTGCATAAATGAAAAATAAAGTATATAATTATCATAGCTGCGAAAAGGTAAATGCATTTTTTATCCTCTTGTGTTAAACTAAAGAGCCAAAACAAACAAAAACATCGATGTTTTGACTTAATCAGTGTTTTGTTGAAACTGACAATTACAGGGACACACTGAAACATGGCTAAAAGTGGGAATAAAAAACAGATTTCTTTTAATCTAATAAAAGATCTTTTATCTCCAAGAATGTTAGACTATGACCTATTTACATGAATACTTTTTAAAGGAACAGACTCACTTAAAAATACATGTTTTCAGGTGCCTAAAATGGGAATGGAGCATTTCTTTGAAGTCACGTAAGAGAAAACAATTAACTGAAATTATAACTGTTCCTAGCATGACTCACATATCATACAGCTTAGGAAGAAATGTCTCCAAACTGTTCAAATGTACATCTCTAGGTTGGCTTACCCAGTACATAGCCCCAGTTATCCAAAAAGCAAATACAGTATCAGATTTAAGCACATCAATGTAAATTATTCAAGTAAGACTGTCTTTGTTTTAAAGAAAGTTTAAAAACTTTTAATGTAATTTATGAGAAAGTATTGCTTGGATTGAAAGTTGGGCCTTTGATTTAGGCCCAGCTCTGCCACAAGCCTGTTGGATATCTTTGTTCATGTTATTAAACATCTTTAGGTCTCAGTACCCACATCGCTGAAGTACGAGTGTGACGCAAAGTCACAGCCCTGTCATGAAGCTCCTTTCTAGCCCTAAAATTCTGTAAGTCTCATGAAAGTATTCCAACATAAGGATTTTTCTTTTCTTTCTTCCTTTCTTGTATTCTTAAAATAAATAGACAAATAATCAAATAAGTAAATATATATTAAAAACACAAACACATACACTAATCAGCTATCCCCTAAATGGGGAGAGAGAACATTTTTTTTGTTGCTGCCATTATCTATTCCCTAATGTGTATTTAAAAAGAGAGTTCCCATAAAAAAGATTTTTATTTTTTTCCTGAATCAAAAATAGCATATCATTTCTTTGCCATTTAAGTTCTATTAAGAAAGAAAACACAAAATCATTACAGAAATCCTATTAGGGACTTTCAAAAGAAACAAAAAGTCACTAAAACTCCATTTAAAATTAAAACCGTTTGTTTTCATGTTTTCTTTTACAGAACATGTAAGTGCCACCTCACCTCAAACTACTTTCACTTCCTTTTCCAGGGACAATGCACTTAACTGTGTAAAACACAGGACCCTCTTCTCACACCCTTCCCACCTGTCTTCAGAGGTAACAAAGCTGAGGTATAGATTACAGCATGAGATATTTGGGATGGGAGTAGAACAATTCATCTGGGAGACAGAAGGTGGTCAATTTGCCAAATATAAAAGAAAGTTAAGCTCCATCGCTACTTTGGCAAGAAATTTGGGTTCTCATGGCTGAACAATGATAATCATTTTTACACAAGACTTTAAAAAATGAAAGCACCTGGGGCACCAGCCAGAAAATGTCTGAGAATGCAAGCGTTTCACGTCAATATTTAAACCAGATAAGACACTATCAATGCACCCTTAACGAGGGGTCTAAAAAGAATACAGGGCACCTGACACCTTGTTGAATAAGAGAAGCTCAGCTTTATGAAAAGGCCAAAGTCTTAGGGCAAATGCTCCATTGTTCCAAGTGCTGATATACCTATGGCACCGGCAGAGGCAAAATACCCCAGCAGCAGGCAAGGCTCCTGTTACAGGCTCCAGCTCGGCTCCGTAGGCTGATAAGCCTGAGACCCACTGGACTGCACACACTGGGGACACCACAGGTGGAGTCCCCCAGGGGAGGAAGGCTCCTCACACAGAAAGGCAAGCTTCAGAAGCTGCCCAGTGGATGAGCACTCCCCTGCTGGCAGCCGAGGTTGCAGATGGACTGGTGGAGTCTTGGAGCTCTCAGAGGTTCCTGTGAGGAGGCTAATGGCCACACCTCGCTTTTCAGGGGATAAGAGCATGGTTCTGATTAGGCTTAGACGGTTCCAGATGTTATGCTGAATGAGGAGGAGGCAAGGAGAGGCTACTGATAGGAGGGACTCCAAGAACTGGCAAAAACTATATGTACAGCTGGTATACGATTTTCATTAAGTTTTCTAGCTATTAACATTTTATAAAGTATATGCAGGCCTGTGTGTGGCACATGTGTTGGAGGGTAGAGGGAGTGCGGGTGAAAATGAATTGCTGTGCAGCTCCCTTTATCTCAGCAAGAGGAATCCTTGGGACAGTTCAATGTGTTGGCAATATTTACATTTTACTAGAAAATCCCACCCATAACCCTGATGGAATTGCCTGGTGTGTCCACTACCCCACTGCACCTAAACCCTAGACAGGTGGTCCTTACTCATCCGTACAGGCCCAGGGCCACAGTACTGCTATCTCCCTCGAGCCTTGCTCTGTTAGGGTTCCTCTGTATAATAAGATGAAGGTCAAAATGGCAGCCTGCTAAAAGCAGCAGTATTTCAGTTGCAGGAATAACTTGCTTGTCATCGACTTGTTAATGCAATAGTCAAACATTTCTTTGACATGTACAGTATCAGCTAACTTCAGCAGATAAAGGGTCTAGGACAGGAAGATGCTGCAGACGCTTTAGCTCAGAGGAAGGCTTAGCAGAGCCAAAACGTCAGCAGGGTCTGTTTGTTCCCTGCTTTCCATCGGGCTCTGTGAAAGAAATGTTAGATTCCTGCAATGACAAGTTTGTGACAGGCAAGTCATTTGTGCAACTGGTGCGCTCCTGTTTTTATCTGTTTACCATTCAGACTTGTGAATGCCATTTCAAGCACTTACAGGATTTCTGGCTCCCATTAAGGGGAAATGGTTCCTCCATGTTTAGAATTTTCTGCCTCAAAGAGAATTACTAAGCAATTATTTATCCCTGTGGTCACAGTGTCACACAAAAGCACTCTTGAGTTGTTTAGTTGGACTCTGAATCATGAAATGGAGTCCTAGGGACAGGATAGCTTGCAGCATCAGAAATTTCTCATCTAGTTTATTGGAATGACTACAAAGCAAGCCTGTGAGAGTCAATAAAATTGTGGCCAGCTTAAAATACCTTGCTCTTTTGCTCCGGGATCATATATCAAGGCCATATGCTTCAAGGCACATAATCTCACTTGTAATAAGTAGATCCTGAGAAGCCACGGCCTGACTATGTCATAGACACCGACATGTAATCTCACATATGAGAATTTTGGTGACAAGGACTGCTCCAACTGTGGGAATTTACATGGCCTTCTCTCTGTATTCTGTGGGTAACCAGAGGGCCAGTCCAAATCCTGGAAGCATTTCATGTGTAAGAAATAATATCATAATGTAAAATGGACCCCTGGGATCATCCCTCTCTAGGGTGACGTTTTCATAGTAAATGGAGACCCTGGAAGGTTTTGAACCAAGAATCCAAGATTGTCTCATTGGGTTCTGCATCCAAGACCACTGAGTGACTCTTGGTGAGTCATTTTAACCTCTTGGGAGGGGGGTACAAAAATAATAATACTGATTCCTTGTTCACCTGACACGAATGGCCTCAGGGTCAAAGCTCTAAAAGATGAACAGTACATTCAGAATTCAAGAACAAGAATAGTATTTCCTAAAAGTCATGTGTCCTATGTATGATTTAAAATTTCTGTCTATTTCTGGACTGAATTTATGAATAATTCTAGCTATCCCTCCGGAAGAACGTGGAAGCATGAGGTTTGGAAGCAGAGAGATCGACACCCACAGCATCTTGGGGAAAAGGCAAAGCTGGACCAGAGGGTGAAACGCCACGGACCAGACAGATAGTAACGACGTGAGGTGAGGCAGAGCGGGGTGTGGGTGACAGAGAATGTGACAGAAATGGGTAAGAGTCCTTGCTGAACAAAAATGTTATTGTTAATAATCACTTGCCAGGCACTACATGTCTTATACAATTTACATGTGTGATATAATCTTTACATAAGCTCTGTGGTATATGTAGTACCAATTTTTTTTCACATGTTGGAACTAAAACATAGAATTGACAACTTTACCATGAATCTATAAGATGCAGAGATTTGAAATGAGTTTTCCCTTACTCCAAAGCCCTTACACTCTTAAATCACTGAAGAACTAAAGTCATTTACAGCCTTCAGAAGACTCTTTTCTTGCGTTTGCAGGAAAACATATGAATCTGTAAATGCAGATATTCAAGAATTTGATATACAAGGGCCAGTGAGAATGTTCTGGTTCTAGCTGTGTCGCCATCCTTGTGAGGCCTCTGGGAAAGCTGAGCATCATCACAATGTCATTCCTTTCGCCCCAGCCTGACCTAGTCCCACTTTAATACACTGGGAGAAGGTGAGAGTGATTTTAACCTAATCACGTATCTCTGTGCTGTGAATGCAGGGTGTTTGGCTGCCTCTCCCTGTGTCCATGCCAACTCCTTTCTCTCTCTTCATCTGTACAGCCTTTAGTTCACCCTACTCACTGCTCCCATGTTACCTCCAGGGAGCCTCCCTTTGTCACTTGTCTGCTGTTTTTTTAGGTGGGGGAAGGGGCGGACATCTTTCTCACCATGACAAGGATTACTGAAACAGTCTAAACTTCAAACTTTGCACAGAATGCATCCTTTGTTCAATCTTCTGCTTTGTTTCTCTTTAATGATAGCTTTGCCACAGGTCCCATTCGTATGTAACTCAGAGCTATGCAAATCAAACCAGTGAGCAAGACTCGGCAGCAACTCTATCTTAAAATGAATATGTGTCCAAGAGGTGGAAACCAGAGTGAGGCATGTCTTCTGAATATTATGTGTCTAATGGTGGCTTTCCTGACATGAGTGGCAAAGAAAGCCCAGGGGGATCTGCAGCAACATTTCCTCATCTCTTTTTAGTGTGTGTTCACAAGTAGATCACAAGAGGTTGTAGTTCACGCAACTGTTTTTTTTTTCTTCATGGTATTTCTACTTTTTTTTTTTAACTTGCAGGGGTTTCCCCAAGCACAGGATTCTTACATAAAGACTACTCAAAAAGACACCACGCATGATGTAGCACCATTAGATCCTGGGGTGATGGGCAGAGGACTTAAATAAACTGTGGTCTGAGTCTTGACCTGGTGTCTGGGTTTGCTTGCGGTGGCACCTCGGCCTCTGCTGCGCCCCGCCAGGGCCATGGGGCTCTCAACCCCACAGGAAACCCACTCCCACTTTAGGACCCTCTATTTGTACCAAACATCCTTCCTTATACTGAACCTTAACCTTTCTTTCTAAAATTCCCCCCATGGCTTCTAATTCTTTCTCACCCCATCCTCAACCCTGAGAGCTTCAGGGAATTAATAGTTGAGTGGCTCATTTAATGACACCCCTTGTGCATATCATACACCAACAAGTGGGTTTAGACTGTCCTGCTTTGTCCATCTGCCCACACACCACATGAGTTAAAATGCCACTGTACCCTCCGACGTCCCTGGCAGAAATGAATGTCAGTCTACCTAGTTTTTCACTTCCCTTTGGATGTAGATAACGTGCGTGGCAAAGCATTCTTAATCTCTTTGATTTTCTGTCCTATTCTGTGGAAAATCTTGCTAGACAACCTGAGGCAGACTTGACTGCCATAGTGATTTCCAGGGTGGCCATATAATTTGTTCTCTAAACAGGGACATTTTTGAGGGTGAAAGGACTGTATGAATAATTATACTCAGACCACTCAGGTATAAACCGGAAATGCCCCAGGCACATCTATACAGTACCTTGCACATATCTTTACTCCGATACCTAGCTCACTGCACTGCAGTGAACGACCTCCACGTGCCTCTCCCACCAGTCTGTGAGCACTCTTTAGTGATGGACGCTTGAATCCCTTGTACCTCTGTTCCTAGAAGAGTACAGGGCAAGTCGAAAGAGCTAGGCAGCTTTTTTTCTTAATTGAGGGACTCTTTTTCCCTAAAACCGCTCTGTGGAAGCCTCCCCTTACTTTATAACAAATACCAGCAACACATATTGGCTTCATATGTTTGGAGATGAATCAAAAATACTTCACTTAGTGCCACAGGAAGGGAATGGTTTAAGTTAAATGGTAATGGGCCTGACTTTGAATATTGACACCAACAGAGAGTACAATGTGATAACTTGTCCACTAAAATCTACTGCACCTTTGTACAGAACACTGAACAATATGCTCTAATCTCTTTGTTCACAAATAAATTTTTTCAGCAGCTGTACCCACAACTCCAAGTTTGTAGTAAATCAATTAACAGGAAATGATTTTAGCATAGTGTGATGGTGACATATGTGATCACTAAAATATTGGGGACCCTTCTATTGCATTCACCTTGGCCAAGCGCATTTAGAAGTCCTGGTGGCTTGCAACAGTTTTTGCTTCTAAATAACAATGGCTTTATGAAAGAGAGAGAAGGACCTCTTGGAAAATGTGAACCACCTTGAGAAGACATTCCTTCCCTTCTCCCTGACCCATGTGGACCATTCCGGAAAGATAGGAGTGCATCCTGTTTAAGCTAAACAGCTTCACAGAAGAAAAACAAACTTCCCTTTCAGTATTTGGAAGCCACACTATCAAAACTATACCTCATTATCAAACCTAAAGATTTTTCTGTTGCTGTACAAGCATATTTCATCACTATGGGGCCTCAGTGAATAAAAGAAAGACTGATTTTTTTTTTACTTCCCATAACTTGCTTAAAAAGTGGTATTAACTCACTATCCCAACCTTCTCTTTATTAAGATAAAAAAATGTCAATGTCTTTAACTTTTTCTTAAGAAACTTTTTCTCAAAATGTTAAATTTAAATTTTATTGGGAGGGGTTTTGTAACTTTCTCTCCAAGATGTTCATATTCAATTTAGTTGAATTCAGAACAAGTATTATTAAGTGTCTGATCTACGCTCAGAGGAAATAGGAGAAATATCTATATTCTGTATGCTTCTTATACCTTCTACTACTACAGATATTTTTAAATTTCAGTTTTACATTTCACACTCTTGATCAACCTTCTGTGTTCTACTTCTAGATTCTACTACAGGTCCTTCTTTATTTTCAGTTCATCAATAAGATTTACCAAGCCATAATAGATGATGGGATATCTGAGAATTGCAAGAAGATTCAAAAGAAACAAAGTTACATGCCTTCCCCTGCACATAACAAAAAAGTGACACCGTGAAAATGCACATTCAGGTATGTGGTGTTAGTTGAGGAGCTAACATATGCAAGCTACTATAGCTATATGAAAGTTTATACTTAAGTGATGAGGGAGTTGTAGGGTGAATTGCCACTTGTGATGTTTCCTAAAGAATGCTAATGACATTCTCTTTCTTTTGTGTTTTACTGAGTGTTCATTTCAAATGACTGTCCTCCCTCTGAAGTGGTGGTTATATCTACGTCTCAAAGGGTTGCTACCTGGACACTGCGCATAAATGCACTGTACTTGGAAAATATGCATCCCCTGTCCTAAAATCGTGATTCACAACTGTTTACACTCTCTGATGTCCTGTGTTTAATGAGATTTTGCATCACTCTGCCTCAACTGATCCATATTAAAATATAATTTTAAATTAAAATTGATTTTGTTTTTCAGTTTTGAAATGCTGCTACCAATAATTTAGAATACACTGTGTTTGTTAACATTAGAAAATGCGTTTAGATAATCAAGGTAATCAAAAACAAGATCCCAAGACGGACCCCACGTGCCATTTCTTTATTTCTCCATTTTGACTCTGATACCCGAATAATCATTTCTTGAGAATTCCCAATTACTTGGCACCAAATAAATTGGTTAGAATTCTGAGTTGTTTTTTTTTGGTCATTTAAGACAAAATTAAAAGCTCTGCTAGTTAAGTAGAGTTGGATCATAGCTCTAGCTTTGCCTTAGTTCACCAGAGCTCTCACTGGGCCCAGAAAGAAGAAAACATATTGCATGGCATTGTGTTGGTCATTACGTAGTATCTGGTATCATCAAATAATTGCCAAATGAATTATATTGGGGCTTTCCTGGGATATTTCATTGCATGGTGGTTAGATTTTCAGCTCTACAACTTGCAGACAGAAGTATTAAAATGGTACAGGTACAGTTTCCCAAATAGTGAGTTTCATTTTGGCAGAGAAGAGACAATGAGGGTAAATGTGAAAGTATCATCAGCCACACTCCCTTAACCAGAACTGCAGCCATCCTGAGTGATCAGCCATGAAGCACCATTTATGTAAGAGTTTGAATTTCTATACGACCTCATTTTTAAATTGCACTGAATATAAATATAATGATGTTCATAAGCAACTCATTTATGAAATTTATAGAGAGGCTTCCTCTGAAATAGATTAATGAGTCCAATCTATTTTTTTGTCCAATCTATTCTCTATTTGTGACCAGTCTATTGTCTTTGTAGAAATTTATTCTATGAAAACCTATGTTTTCTCTACCAGCATAATCTATTCTTATACCTACCTGATCTATTCTGCCCCCAGCATACAATTCCAAGAGATTCATATACAATAACTCAACATTCATCACTTGTGGTCACTGGGTCCATTAGCTCCCAGGCCCCTATGACATGAATAGGAACTGAAATGTATGTGCTTTATATATTATTGGGGGGAAGACGTCTTCGATTATGAAGAAGCATATAGTTATTTCAAAAGCTCACTTCTACAGAAAGAACAAAGACAATGGCTGGACATCAGAAATCCAGTACTAGCCTTTTTTTTAAAGTAGCTCTTGAGGGGGCCGGCCGAGTGGCACAATGGTTAAGAACTCGCTTGGGATGCCAGAGGGCCCCGGTTCGGATCCCACATATGAGGGCCAGTGACACTGCCCTCTACAGCTAAGATGCTGAACAACAGCTCAACCTGGAGCTGGGCTGCCGTGAGTCGCTGGTGACAGCATAGGCTGCAGCCCCTGCTGCAGTGGGTTGCCATGGGCTACCGTGTGTAGCCAGCAGCCAGCGTGAGCGGCCAGCAGCCAGCGTGAGCGGCCAGCAGCCGCAGTGAGTGGTCGTCCAGAAGCCGGCGACTGACCTGCCTCACCCTGGAAGAGCGCAATGATGGTGCCAACTTGGGCCAGTGAAGCAACGTCCTCCACAACTAGATCGAAGAACAAAAGGACAGCAACTTGTCTGTTCCCCTTCCCTTAATTCCCCAGCACTGTTCCCATCCCCCCAATTCCCCAATAAAAATCTTAAAAAAAAATAAAGTAGCTCTTGAGGTGAGTACTAAAAAGCAGTCCTTTTGTAGCAATGACACATCTTACTTGGGGCCCTTTTGTGTTAAAAGATGGTAAGTAGGCTTTTTAGAAAGGTGGAGGTAGTAGTTGTTATAAAATCATTCAATCTTTCATAAACTAAAGACAAGAATGAATTTTTTTGGCCAAAAATAGAGGGGACAGATTTCTGAATAAGAGTGCCCCTGTGCCTGGGCCATAACACAGAACTAAAACTGGGTAGGCCATTTACCTTTTGTGTCTTTTCCGGTTGGAGTTGTAGGTCTCTCTTTGAGTGTTGTCTGTCACTAAGGCATCACAGAGGTGACAACAAAGTTCCTCTCCATAATAATAGTAGATTCTACTTTATGTTAAGATAAACAACTCCTTCAAGCGTTCTCCATACAGTCAAGTGGCTATTTCTTTTCTGGCAGGGGTAGCCAGTACATATACATGCCTTCCCTGGTGAGATCAGACATATTCCCTCAACACTTTCGTCTTGTTGTCTTCATTTCACTCTGTGATCAATAGACAAAATATACACTAGAGAATAAAGAGCTGAAGAAGTTGCTAGGATTTCTAAGGAAGAAGAACCCAAATCTTGCCTGCTTTAGGCAAGGGAACATTTTAGTATTAATGAAGAGATGGTTAAATTGCAGCCCATCAAATTTCAAATACAATTCCAAAGTGTGTCTAAAGTGATCCAAAAGAAAACAAGATTCCTCCTGTCCTTAGCTATAAATCCTGCAGGCTGATTCTATGTTCTCATCTCATTCCTGTTTCTTCCTCTGCCCCAGAAAGGATTAAGTGTCTAACGTTAAACAAACAGTATACAATAAAGAAGAGACATAATGTATGCTCATAAAATTCTGAATCCAGAGCCAGAGGAGGGTAAGTTCTTAGCCCAGCAGATGAGTCCTACTGGCAGTAATAGAGACATGTTTCTAATTCATCCATGGAAAGCACTGAAAATGTTCTCTATTATATCTTGAGATGAAGCTTGAGATGAAGTTTGTGGTGTAAAAATCTTGTGGTTAATGAGGCATAGAGTTGGGGTTTTTTTTCTCTCTTCTCTGGGACCACAAAAACAGTTCCAAGTATGGACAGAGGTGGGAGAGCATTTTGTTTTGTTCATTAGAAGCTGTACGTACTACTATATTCTACTGAAATGAATTAGAAGGGAAAATACCAAATCCCTTGATGCAGGCCATATACAGATTCACGTATATCTATGCTTTCCTTTTTGCTGCTCTCTCAGTTCTTGTGTCATGTTTCTTTTTTGAATTTGAGGCATGCCCTTATATTGCCAGACGATTTCTGGTGGTTGGCGCTCCTATGACATTCTTTTATCCGTCCATGCTGCCTAGTTCAATACAAACTCCCAATGGCCTTTCCCTTACTAAAGATGATGAGTGATTGAACTTATAAAATGACTTCTGTATTAGGACATAAAATCTGGAGGCAGCATTTATAGCTGATCAAATGAACTGTTAGCCTTACAAATGACTCATAATTATGAAACAAATAAACATGTATATTTCCCTTCCTGAAGTATAACGAACGGCTCTAGAGGTCCTGAGTTTGTCTTCAGTGGTTGAAATGAAACTGCATTAATGCTGTTCATTAGGCAGTTCTTTTCTCAGTCCCAATAAGGGCCCTAAGATTCCTCTGGTGAAGAGCAGATCCTGGCAACTCACATGAAAGCAAGCGCTGAGATGTGAGGGACCTGAACTAAAACCCAGACTGGGAAAGATCTGTGAGTGAGATGAAGCTTGGGTGAATTCATTAAACTTGGAGGTAATTGCTGGTCCAAGGGGTCCAAGAAAGAAGCCAGACATGACTTCATCAAGGAGCATGAAGAGTTCAGGATAGTTGCTTGGTATCTGGACACCTGGGTTGCTTGATCTGAGCATGACCTAGATAGAGTTTGGCAAATTCTTCCAAACTTATCCTACATTGCATGCAGATTTCTAAGACAAGACTGGTATCTGATAAAATTTCATCTTCTTGTTCCTTTTTCTAAATTTCACATTCGTGGTGTATTCTCATTACAAGGTATGGTCAAGGTTACATATGGGTTGAGGGCACATGTAACCTTTCGTTCAGTAACTAAATTATTGCCCTAATGTTGGTTTCCCTTACAAACCTTGAAAGGCTAAATGCTATTGTCTGGGACAGTTCTTGGGAAAATTGACATACTAATGCTTTAATGAGTCAATTTACAAATGGGCTATTTCACAGGCATAGTAGGGAGGACACTAACAAGCGTTTGAAAATGTAAATAGTTTTTGTTTCAGAGAACAACCTTGCCTCTTCAACCCGCTAAAATTTCTTCTTTATGTAGCTATATCTCTGTCATACTAGACTCATACGTAAACTAGGGAAATTTTACCTAGAAAGTCCCAACATATATATTTCTACCATAAACTAGTAATAACAATTTTGGTCCAAATATAACCTAAAGCAAAAAAGAAACACCTAGACGATAATAAAAAAATGTATTGCCGAAATATGTAGCTATGTACTATAAAACCTACCAAACCAAGATTGTACAATGATGCTGTTTTCTTCAGTTTCTTAACAGTATTTTTTTGGAGATTCCTATTTTTGGATGTAGAGGGAAAATGACATCACATAAATGAAGCAGACAAATAGAGAGGTGCAGAGGGCACATGCAAGATGCCCATATACTGTCTAAAATGTGTTGCCAGTTGTGAAAGGAATTGACACGCTAATATCCATTCGTTCGGATTCGTTACTGAGACACTAAGAGTGTGATGGCGGGCAGACAGTGCATTTCAGTGCGGTTACTGAGGCCCCCAAATATTGACAGGGTGCCAGGTTCGAAGACACTACTGACGTACACAGCCAGCCACAGCTCCAGACACCTTTCAGACACAGTCCTTAAATGTCACAGATAAATGAATTTTCATGAAATGGGGAGAGAGAAAGGAAGAGCAAGAAGAGAGAAAGAAGACAGAATGAAAGGCAGGATAAGAAAAAAAGGAAAGAAGAAAATCACTTCCAGACCACTGACATGAAAGCAGGTGGCATCTCATTGCTTAAGCGCCTTACAAAGGATGTGAGATCAACCCTTCTGAATGCATCTTGTTACCAAAGTACTCAAAGACCTTTAATGATGCCATTTTATATTTAAAAAGCAAAGGGAGGTGCAGGTTATAGAGTAGCTTCGACAAACTATTTCTGAACAAAACATGGTTCCAATAAAAATGTTGCAAAAGTTAATCTTAAAAAATTCAAAATAAAATAAAGTTAGGGAACCACCGGTGTAAATAAACACAAGAATGTCTCCTAAGCAGTTTTCCATGTACATTAGAAGTTAAAACTCAAGGTGCCATGAAATTCATTTTTCACCAAGGCACGGGATGTGTCCTCTGACAGGTTTCTTGTTAGAGTCCCACTGAAAGCAGTGACACCTAGTGGGTTTATACCAAGATATTGAGGGATACCTTCCTCCTTCACTTCTCTCCCCTGCCTTTCCACAGAAAACCCCCCACCGGGGAAATGTATGAGGTAAATCCATTACTTGACACATGGTAACAGAAATGAGCCATGTTTATAACTAGAACAACCAAGTGTTCCTTAGAAATCATGTGTAACTCAATATATTTCAAATGTAAATGAAGCTTTTTCACTTGGAAAGTCTTTCATCTGCTGAGGGCACCTTCTCTTGACCTTGATGTACTGTGTCATTAAAAGCAACCACGTTTTCAAGGTTAGAATATGGCTTGCTTGTGCATTTACTTTTCTGCATTAGAGTTGTGCAATCTCCACATTTTACACAGGGCAATCCTGCCAATATCCACAAACAAAATTCTTCCTATTCAAAAGCACATGGGTAAAAAAATTAAAAAAAGTTTTTTTTAACCTGCAGAAAAATGGTTTTGAAAAGCCTCAATTGCCTTTTTACTAGCATCACAATAAGTCTTGATATAATTTTTTTCCTGCATCTCTCTGTGTTGGGTAGCTGGGACATTAGCAGGTACTTGAAGAATAAGTCCTGAAGCTCAGATATTCAAAAAAGAGTTTGTTTCTGCATCAACTTTTTAATGATGTCTTAGTACTTTTCTTTTTTAATGTGAGGAGATAAAATGAAAGGATTTAGACTTCCTGCCATGGAAATAAATAATTATTTTCTCTGTTTTTAAAGGCTTTTATTTTGAGGACAAAATCAGTTTTAACTCAAATGGAAATTGCAGTAAAATCTCAGACACTGTAATCAGTGACTGCATTAAAACTTTCAAGAAGTATGCCAACTTCCATGAGAGGCCACAATTCAGCCTGGATCACAAAGAGACATTATCCATTCTGCCTGTGGCCATTCTGACATTTTATAGCATAAAATCTTTATGCTATAAAAGTAAAGATCAAGGCAATTGTCTCTAATATGTTACATACATACACACACACACACACACACAGAGTGATTTTTCTCCTGTGACCATATAATAAACAGAGAGGTTTTGGTTTACTCTAGGCTAAGTTCTAGCAAACGCATTAAAAAAAAAAAGGATATTGAATTTTTCTGATTATAAAAGTAAGAATATTACCAAATATTCAGTGACTGGTTAAACAACTGTGATTCCCCCCCCCCCCATAAGGAATACTGTGAAGTTGCTAGAAAAGAATAAGGTAGATTTCTACGCTTTCTGACAAGATATAAGACACATGTGGTACAATCCCTCTTGCATGAATAAAATGAGGACATATATGTGTATATATACCAGCATATACATAAACATAGTTTTTTCTGTTTATATATTTTCTGGATATACAAGACACTTTCGATTGGAGGGATGAACAAATTTACTTTTACATACTTTTCTATTCTGTTTGAATTTTTCAACAATATATTTAAAAATAATACCAGTAAGAATATGAGTGGCAAGGCTATGAAAAATTTTTTCTTCATTTTTCTCTGTATTAAAAACTTAATATGATATTTTAAAAGGACACATCTCCAAAATAAAGTATATAAAAGTAACTCATATTAGTCATAATAAATTTGAAAGTACTAGAAAAGCATAAGTAAAGTTTTTAAAACACCAAAAACTTGTATTTTTTTGACCCAACAATAACCACTGTCGAATTTTTGGTGGGTTATGTCTAGTTTGCAAAGTTCCTTTTCTCTATTTTGGGAGTAAGAACGATCCTTTTCATTCCTTTAGGTCGGGGGTGGGGGATCCAGAACAGCTCTATGAGGTATTCTGTTATATACCTTCATGGACACCGTTTTCCACCTCACTGTTTTTGATCTCCAGGACATTGTTGGAGCGGCACAGGCTATACGCGACACTTGTCAAAATTATACAGGTCTTCATTCATGTGGTATTGCTTCCTGAAAAGCATGATCCCTGTGTCACTTTATAATAAATAGCTCATGACATCTCATGATGGAGCAGAGGTGTCCATACTGAAATGGTTTCTGGAGGACTCAGATATGCTCTGTTTTACTGAACACACAGAGACCCTTCCCTGCATAGTACTTAGCCCTCAAACTTCTTCAAAGGCTAAGGAAGTTGAAGGAAGAACACAGAGAGGTGATATACTTGGTGTTATTTCTCAGGCCACTGAGCAAATAATTATAACACCTTTTAATACTTTATTTGTTGAAGATCATTTTCTGAAAAAGGCTATTAACCCTCTTTTCCATGCAAACACTTGGTGTTAATATACATCTTTTAAGTAACTTATCCTCCTTTGAACAAATTTAAGAATTTTCCCACCCCTGTTGCTGCTGTTATTGAAAATAAGATAAGGACAATCCTTGTTTTGATTATGGCTGCCTTCCATTGATTGCTTTCTATGGTTTCGGCAGTTTACTTACACCATATTCATTTAATTCTCAAAATACCTCTGTTGTTGTTGTTGTTATTATTATTTTTATTTCAAAGATGAGAAAACCCAGGCTTAGAAATGTTGAAAAACTAGCCAAATGTCACAAATCTAGTAAGAGGCAAGTGAAGACTCAAATCTACACCAAGCTGATTCCTAACCTTCCTTCAGGCCATTTTCCAGGTTAGGTTTACATGACTCCTTACTCGGAAGTACAAACCATGCCCAGAGTTTTCTTGCTTTCTTATATTTCTATTACTGTGTGTGTGTGTGTGTGTGTGTGTGTGTGTGTGTGAGTGTGTGTGTGTGTGTGTGTGTGTGAGAGAGAGAGAGAGAGAGAGAGAGAGAGAGAGGAAGAGGGAGATAGTGAGAGAGAACTCCAAATAAAATGTTATACAATTTCTCTAGGACTTCATTTTTCTCACCTCTAAAATGGATAGCACCTATCTCGGAGGTTTATTGTGAGGACCAAATGAGATAATATAAGTGAAAGCACTTAGTATACCTCAAATAAAACATTATCATTATTGCTACACAAGTTTCCCTTCTTTGCATAATGGATGTGTTTTGGAGAAGGTGATTATGAAAATGTATAGGCTTAACTTCTATTATCAAAGCACAGAGCAATTACATTATAAAACCATAGAAAAAAGATTCCTAACAGATTATAATGATGCAAAGCAGGGGTTCAGGTGGAGGTTGGATCTATGAGTATTAGACAGGGAGCAGTCTGTGTGTGTTGGCAGCATGTTCTAGATCCTCTTATCTCTCTCTCCTCAGCTTCCTTGGTCTGGTAATTCCTGAAAATACTCCAGCAGTTCCAGAGATGATTCCCTTCTTTTCATTTTGTCCCACAAAATTTGTATGCAACAATAATACTTCACCTGACGGCCCTATCCCACACAGGATATGGAATAGTTAGAAAATTCCTTTAATTTGAAATTTCCACTTAGGTAAATTCCTTAGTGCCCTACTTACTCTGTATGTTTGGTTATAAGTCTCAGTCATATGTATCAATAATACTTGTGTTAGCTTCATTATATTAATTATATTAAAAGGCTTCTGGGTCATGTTTTCTACTTTCTCGGAAACCCTACACTTACTAGGGAGTCCTATAAATAAAATAAAACTTTAAATAGTACTGACTTCACCTTCAACTCATAACTAAACCTGACTCTTAGCTTGAAGTGCTATTTTCTCCCCATCATCTCATCAGATATGAGTGTGTCATGTTACTGACTGAGGCCAAGCTATATGTTCCCACAATGCACTTCTTTCTAACAACCAGTCACATCTTGGTGCTTGCCTTTCCTTGAGGTACCTGGATTTATTCTTAAATTAATACCCTCGTATTTTTTTGTTTGTTTGTTTGTTCTCTCAGGACATCCTTTACTTGTGGAAAATATTCAGAAAGAATGGAATTTAAAAAATAAACCATGTGCTGACCAGGCCTTGGGAAAAGCAGTAATGTTTGAAAACATCAGAGTCAACAAATCAGGGACACAAAAGCCTATTAAATATATGAGCTTTCTTATCTTTAGAGCTCAGGTAGGAAACAAGATCCAATCTCAGCATGCCAATAGGCATCAAGTGAGAGGTCGGCATAGTCTACACCCTTATGAGGTGGCCTGGACACATTAGCTAGTATTCTTCACAATTTCTAAAAGGAGTACTTCTTCCAGATTATTTCATACATGACAGCTGCCTGGGAAGCCACCAGAGAGCTTCCCTGGTTCTGGACCAATTCAAACAAGGTGTGCTTATATCTTATTGACTACTTTGTCATAAGCAGACTACAGGATCTACTCCAGACTACCTTTATTTTACTGCTTGTCCATATTCCCATATCTGTCTGCTATCCACCATTTTATTACTCATTCATTTATTCACTATACAATACATATCAAGGATATTTATTACTTTAGGAGGATGAGTAGATAGATGGTTGATTAACAGATCGATCAATGGATAGATAAATGATAGATAGATAGCTAGATAAAATATATGAATAATGACCTCAAGAAACGGCTAAGGAAGAAGATTCCAGATGGAGAATCCCTTAAATTAGATATCGAAGGACAGATGGGATTTCAAAGTGTAGAGAGCACAGAGAAATCATTTCAAGCAGAATAAACTGCATGAACAAAAAGGTCATCATTCATTGGGGAAAGTAAATCATTTGGTTTGTGAAAGGGCATTGCAAAAAGTAAAATTGGTAATTTTTAGGTAAATTTGGGCTATATAACAGGGATTTTGAGTGCCAACCAAAGAACATCACTGTCAATCGTCTAGGTCTGAAGAAAGTTCATGAAACAACTCACCAGCATCATAATTTCAATAGAGAATATAGTAACACATCACGACTCTGAGGCTTTGGGGACCACAGGTGAGATGCTACATTAGTGATAGAGAAAAGGTCTTCATAGCTAATGAGTCTTACTCTAGCAGGTTATCATGCTTCATTACTGAGGTTAATCATATCACGTCACCTAAACAGGAAACTCACCAGCTCCTAATCACATGGCCATTGGTCCTTCATTCTCAATAAAAAATTCTAGGAGCTGCCTAAAGGCTGATGGTGAGTCTGGATCAGATGAGAGAGTTGAGTACTCGTACGAGGCATCTGATGAAAAGTTTGACATACACTGCCATTTGTCCTTGAATAGAGCTAATACATTCATAAATGATTGGTTATTTATATAGTCTAGTTCTGGTTCTCTTTGTGAAACAGAACGTCATTCCAGTGTATTTGGATCTCCGAGATATCCTTAAATATCCTTGAAGGTTCACTGATAAATGTGTAGGATTCTTGGATTCTAGTAATAGAAACACCCCTTTCACAGCACTTCCAATCTTTCTCCCTCTTTATTGCTCTCTATTGCATGTACTGACTGCTGACATGCTTAATATTTTATGTGTGTGTTTATTTTCTGCGTTTCCCATCTAAATATTAGCTCTTTGAAGACAAGGGTTTTTTGTAGGTGTCTGTTTTGTTCACTGTTGTAACCCTAGTACCTACAACAGGTACCTGTTGAAAGACCACTTTTGAAAATAAAGGCAAAATATTGAAGAGGGTAAGCAAATATGAACTGGAGTGTGTGTGTGGGAAGCTTTCTACATAAAGCCTCCCTCCAAAAATTCATACAGCATATAATTTAAAAATATCATCAGCTAGTAACTTCATGAACTAATTTTCTATAGAAACCAAAGTATTTTTTTAAATGTATCTATTTGCTTTCTTACTGTTATTGAAATTGTGATCTCATTCTTTCCATGTTATATAGATTTAAATCAAGGCAAAGTGAGATGCTCTCGGGGTACAGATGAAGCACTATTTCATACCAACCTGTATTTCATAATTATCGAGATTTTAGTGTTGAATTGCATAGGATACTAGATTTGAACCAATAAATAATGCCATTAGCTAGTAGCCTCTCTGCTAGCTCATGGCCTTCTTATAGAAATAGCAATAACAACAACAAAAACAAATAAAACATAAAGACAAACATCAATATATAAAGAGGAAAGGTAAACACCTCAAAAGACTAAACATGGTTCTTCTTAATTTTAATTTTAAAATCTAGGTTGTTCTTTTTCATCATAATTTTACTGTATCCTACTGACAGAAAGGAATGAGATTTAGTATACTATGCAAATGATAGTAGGTCAGCCACAGCTCATCAAGCTCTGGGAACATTATGGCTTCTGTTTTCTCAGATCATCCTTTATCCTGAAAATATCTTCTGGATTAAAAATCTCATTCAATGGATCATATTTTTCAATATAAAAATCTAAAATTATTAAAGTACTAAAAGAAAACACCGGTAAATCCTTTTATAATCTTGGCATGGGGAAGGACTTTCTACCTATGATTCAATGTCTCGAAGCCATAATAGAAAAGATTGGTGAATCTAATTATATTAAAAACAAACATCTGTATGGAAAAAAAACATACACCATAAGCAAAGTAATTAAAAAATAGACAAACTGGGAAAAATGTTTGCAATGCATATAGATAAAAGGATTATCTGCTGAATGTATAAATAGCAGGAAATCAATAAGAAAAAGAATAAGAAGCTGACAGAAAAAAAGACAAAGGAGATAAATAGACACCTTATATGAAAATAAACACCAAAATCATCAAACATATCAAAAGATGCTAGGCATCACTCATAATAAGGAAAAGGCAAATTAAAAATACAGTGAGATATTCTCTTTCACCTATACAATTGGCAAAATTCCAAAGTCTAAAAAAAACCACCATGATTTTGTTGAGGCTGGGGGTAAAAAGGTAGTTCCATATATTGCCAATGGGACTGCTCAGTAATACAACCCCTGTCCAGATCCATTTGGCAAATTTCTCAAAATTTAAGATGCATGTAACCTTCTGACCAACAACTTTAATTCTGAGGATGTATCCTCCAAAAAACCTGCACATCTAGGAAATGATTTATGTACGGGATTGTTCACTGGAGCACTGTTTGAAGTGACAAAAATTGTTTATAAATAGGGACTGGTAGAATAAACTATGATATATTTACATAATGGAATACTGTGCAACTGAATAAATGATTAAGGGAGCTCTCTATGTACTGATTGGAAAGATCTCTGGGATATACTGGAGAATGCAAGATTGAGAAATGCATTAAAAATGCACTGAAAAATGCAAGATCGACTAATTCAAGAATACTCTCATAAAAAAGTGAAAATGGAAGTGTCATAATAATGATAAAATGGCCCCCAAGTTCTCCATCTTTTAGCCACAGGTGCAGCCAACATTTGGGCAAATGTGGCCAGTATTTGGCATACTTGGGGCTTCAACACCTTGGACCACAAAATGCTTCAGGTTCTTCCCTCCCTCCTTCTGTAGCATTCTTATGATGTGATTAAACAACTGCTCCTATGGGAGCCCAACACAGTTACTGGTAAAATCTCAAATGGCATTAAAATGCTGTAATCATGAACTAGCTGGGACAAATCCCATTTAGAAGCCTATGGTGATTCCCTGTATTTTCTACTTAATCCATGTGTTAGGCAGAGAAGATCTGGTTATCCACTTGTTGCTGTATAAGAAGAAGAAAACACATTTCTGTAGGAGTTTAAATGTATGAGATTATTAGAAATAACGAGTATAACAGATTCATTTGTTAGATAATAGTTATCAAGATTCTAAAGTGCTCAGGTGATATATTCAGGATGCATCAGATTATTAACATGAGGCAGAATACAGTATTAGACTGATGATGTATATTAAGTACTTGGGGATTCCTAAAGGAGAAGCCTATATAAACAGTGCATTATAATTAATAATTATTTAATAGCAGCAGCCTAATTTTTGTAAAATAAGTAACACATTCATTCCCTGGTCAGAAATTAGAGCATCAGTCCAACAAACTGTTTCCCCAAAGGGTTCCTCATTTTTATAGACAGAGTGCTACCTGGAACAACTTAGAAATCACAGACAAGAACAGAGGTAGAAGCTCCTAAGCATGATTTGCCATTTCCTTTGTCCCATAACTGTTTTGGTAAAGAGATAACCAGTGAGTTATCCATCCTGTGTAAGAATGTCTTCCTCTGGGTTCTATTACTTATTTTAGACAACTATTTTAAAACATGGAGGTGGGGAAGGAGGGAGTACTGATTGATTGATTCTTTACTCATTAAACACCTAATACATTCTGGGTATTTTACTATCATTAAAGATACAGAGATAAAAGACACAGTCCCTGCCCTCAAATATTTCAGCCTATTGGGGAGAAGGGAAAGCAAATATCTAACTAATTATAACACAGGGTTATGCCTACTATAAATGAGTTAAGTATAAATAGCTGTGGGGGAGCAGAGGCATGGGATGCTGACTTTTAATGAGGAGTTTACATAACAAGTTGAGAGGAGATGATGCCTGAGCTGAAACTTGAAGGATGGGAAGAGTAGATCAGGCAAAGACTAGAAAGAATGGAAAGGGACACCAGGGGGAAGTAACAGAAAGGAAAAAAAAAATACAGAGCACAGCAGGGTATACTCTATTCCAGACAGAGCTCTGGGTGACATTTGGGACTAGCAGGAAATGAGGTCTCAGAGGTGAGGTAGGGCCTGCCCAGGTTGAGATGGAAGCACCGCTTTAGGCAAGGCGATCAGGGAAAGCTGATACCTAAATGAAAAGAAAGAGTCAGGCATGCAAAGCTCAGGGAGAAGAGCTTTCCCTGCAGAGAAGTGCACTGGGCACACAGATTAGTCTATTCCAAGGAGTGGTTAAAGACCCGGGGGCACTGATTCCTGGTTGCAGAGATGAGAGAACTATTCCAAATACGATTCCCCTGACTATTACCTAATCTCTTCTGTTGTCTCTGGAACCAGGGCTCTTTCCCATCAATGAATTCATTCAGTCCCTGTAATCAACTCTGATTAGTGTTGTTTAACATCAATCTTTTCTACTTTTTTTCAAAGAAAGATACCAATCAGTTCTGTACACCCCTGCTTGTTAAAAGCAGCACCTCTCCTGCTGACTTACCATTCACTTAATCAAAAGGGCAGGAGGAAGCAGTTGGGATTCACTTTCCTTTTTTTTTTCTTTCAAAGTACACAAATGTCAACTTCCTCAAGGATGTTTGGCATAGCTGAGTTCAGTCATGTAATGTACAAAGTCAGCTTGATCAAAAGGTTGCAGGCTGCCCACTGCTAAAATGGAGGGAGAAAAGGAAACCAAGGGCTTCTCTGAAGTGTGAATGAGTGCATAGGCCACTGTCACATGTGTATTTACACGGGGGACATGCTGAGCTGACAAGGGAGTTTAGAAAATGTGAACCTCTACCACTACACTGCTCTATCTTCACCTTTGAAACTGGAGTGGCACTTTCTCCCTTTTCTATTTTTATTATTATACCCAGCCAAGTTCTTTCCATACAGTCTTATAGCAACCCCAAGCCATAGCAATTTATATGTATTTTTAAAAGTATTTTCACTGCCAGTCCCCATACTTTAGCTGAAGACTGCAATTTTCCTTGCCTTCATGGACTCAAAAGTGTTAGCACCTAGAACAGGTACCGCATAGTTCATTCATTCATTCATTTATTTATTCTCTTGCTCTTTTAACAAATCAGTATCCATCATGTGGTTGTCAATATGAAAAACCCTTGTCAGTAATTTCCCTGGAAGGTGTTTTTAATAGTCAGAAGCAGGAAATATATTTTCTAAAGAGTTTATCTTAAATTAAACTGCAACTCTACTTGGTTTCAAAATAGGTAAAAGTCTGTAAATAATACTTATAGACATGTCTAAACCTGAACACACATTCCATCAAGCACAAAAGTCATCATATATGGTTATGATCTCTAAACAAGGCTGGAGAAGGTGTTTAATATTTGTAACAATGTAGAGACAGATGGTTTGGTTCACAAAAAACATTTTGTGCGAACCCCATCCATGTTCTAATGTGAAAACTAAAGTGATAAGAAGGTATAAGGTGACATACCTCTGAGTTCTAGCCAGAATTAGATCTCAAGCTCCAAATTCTTAATCTAGGGATGTTTACTTTATGTGATGACCATTTATTAGGTAGAGGTGAGGGGTGAGAAAGAGGGGAATACAAAATTTAAGGCCACCGATATGGAAGGACAAGGAGATATGAGATGCTAAGAAAAGAAAAAAACAAACAAACAACCCACTGGTCTAGAGAAAGTTTCTTTTACTCACTTGAAATGTCTCTGAATTCTGGAGAAGACCATAGGAGAAATTATATATATACATACATATATATATATGTATATATATATATACATTAAACTAATATATCATTCTCTCTCTTTTTGTGTTCTAAAAATTATCTCTTAGAGCAGTGTTTCCAAAACATCCCTGATCATAACATTTCACTAGATTTCTTGTTTCAGATACAAATGCCAAAGTCACCCCATGGACATTTCTGATTCTCTAGTTCTAGGGTGGGACCCAGAAATGTGCTTATTTCAGGGGGTGACCCTGTTGATTCTTAGGATCAGGGATGTTTAGGAAACACTGTCCTAGACAAACCTTTGCTACAGTATCTAAAAAATTCTTCATCCCTAATGAATTGTCCCATTTCAATGTTTCTGTTGTGCCTTTTAAGCAGGTGCAGACTCTCATTTCAAACCATGTTCCTTCAAAATAATTTTAGATACATTTACCGAATTCTGAGTTTTAAAGCTTTTAGCAACAGCAACAAATCAAATAGGGTTCATAAGTAGCTCCCTCTCACAGAAGCATCAACTTATACTTTCCAAGTATCAATCCCTAATTTATTAAATAAAAAAGAAAAGAAAAGAAAAAGCCTGTGCTTAGTCAACATACTTTAATTGAATACAGGGTTTCTTTTTTCTTTACTTTTATGTCATTGTCTGCCAATCTGGTTGATCAAATTACTAATTCCAACCCTGTTGGAGGTGATCTTCAGAAAAATCAGTCTGCCTTTGTTGCATCCCAGAGATATTAACAATAATAAGAAAAGCTACCAAACTAAAATAATTAGGAAAAAAAACCTCTGTGTTTGAGCCCTGTCCTCCTTTCTCTCACCAAAACATCTGTTTTATACCTTTCTGACACATCATCTCACCTCTCTTTGGTAAGTCTATTTCCTTCCAAAATTTATCTCAGCTAAAACTCTTCACCCTTTCACCTACCTTTCAGAAAGGCACAACCAGGAAATGCTGACTAATATGAGCTCACTTCCTTGTGTCTATCAGTCAGAGTTTTATTAAATGGATGCCACAGAAGCCAACCAGAAAACAAAAATACTACAGTCTCTTCTTTTGCAATAATTCTACAATCTTGAGGAAAATTGAATTTAGGGGAATAAAATGGTCTATGCCTTCTTATAAGCAGAAGAAGGAGAAGCAGTGACTGTAAAGAATATCTGTTAATTGTGGCTGTGCTATGGTTATATTATATTATATTATATTATATCATATTATATTGTATTATATTATGAATTGCACAATTAGACAAGGTCCAAGATGGTGGATTAGGTAAATGCTATACCTGATGCCTCCCAGGATCACATCAAAATGACAACAAGATTACAGAACAATCAACCTCAAGAATCTTATGAAGGCTAGTTAAACAGAACCCCTATAACTAAGGATATGAAGAAGACACCACATCGAGACTAATAGGAGAGGCGGAGACACAAAACAGGCTGACCCCAAACCTACCGAGAGTGGTTGAACACTGGGAGGGACACCTCCGTGGCAGAGGTCCCTGCAGATGAGGGAGGGGTTTCAGCCCCTCACTGGGCTCTCCAGCACAGGAGTCCTGTGCCAGGAAGAGGAGTACCCACAATATCTGGCAGTGGAAATCAGTGAGGACTCTCTCTGTCCATCCTGGTGAGATGGAAGGCAGCTGGAAATCCAGATGCCCTCTTAAAGGGCTTGCACACAGACTCACCGATTGCAAACCCTTACCTGGTTTCTAGTAAAGGAGCGGCAACTCAAGAGGCACCAGAGACATACTGGGAAAGACTGAGTTGTGTAGCGTTGGGGTGAAGGCTAGAGGAAGAAGAGCCACTGTCCCTGTGTGGAGCCTGCCGCATAGGTAGCCTACAAAAGGGTGTCGTCTTTTCTATGTTGAAACCTCTCCCAAAGAGCCAAATCTGAGACCGCATTGGTCTGGTGAAATCCGCGAGAGGGCATCACCAGGGGCACTCTCAGCTCCCGAGCTGCCAGCCCCATCCTACAAGATGTGGAACGCTTTTACAGCAGCAGATGGCACGCAGCAGCCTGAGGAACTTTTGGTGGTGGACAGTCAGCCACAACTTGCACTGCAGTCTCTCTTGGGTGGCTCTCAGGGACCTGTGGGCCTGAGATGAGTGGTGGCCGGCTGCAGTGTTCTCAGGGCATTTTGCAAAGTGGTCAGAGGACCAGCACTGGCACAAGAACTGAATCTGCATTAACTTTGTAAAAACCACCAGCCATGCCTCATGCCTCCCTGGGACCCCGCCCCACCCAACTAGTGCTGCATCACCTGGGACGCTCTCAATACCAGTCAACCAGCCCAGTCAGCAAACCTAAGTAGGTTCTCTCAACAGCTGAGCCTTACGGACAGCTGGCAGGTAACAACAGGCCTGGGCCTTTTTCTAAGCTGCCCCAGGCCCATTACTGAAGACAGCTAGCCTCAGTTCATAGTGAGGCCACTGCCATATGTCCCCAGGTCCAGCACAGGCAGCAACCAACTGCACATAGGTTTCTAGCTCTTACCAGTTATCCCTGGGCTAGTCACAGGTAAGGCTGAAATTGGCTTGCACGGGAGCCCCTTCCAAGAGACACCAGAAACAAAACACCCAGAGGCTGGCTTCTACCACACCAGAGCATTACCCAGTTAGTCCCATAAGCAGCACATCCAAAGAGTGGTCTCAACAGGCACGAGAGCCTGCTGGGGTAAAACGTACTCTGAGAGGTCAAACATAGCTGTTCATACATTGTGGGCACAGCCTATCCTCACAGCCAGTCACCCTGGGAGTCAATCCCACCCACTGATGCATCAAAAGCAATCAAGGCTCAACTACAACAGAGAATACAAACAACAAGCACAAGGAACACTCTTGGAAGACACACACAGGTGATAAGGAAGAAAGACTGTACCACAGGGCCACACAGGACACATACTACATATGGCTGCCCAGCAAAGACTGAGAGACATAGCAGATCTATCTAATATATACCAGCAAACACAGAGTGGCAGCAAGAATGAGGAAACAAAAAAACATGCCCTAAATAAAAGAACAGGAGAAACCTCCAGAAATGAAACTAAATGAAATGGAGGCAACCAACCTAACAGAGACAGAATTTAAAACACTGGTTATAAGAATGCTTAAGGAACTTAGTGAGCACTTCAATCAAGAGATAATAAGCATAAAGAAGGATATAGAAACCATAAAAAAGAGCTAGTTAGAAATAAAAAATACAATAATTGAAATAAAGAATACACTAGAAAAACTCAACAGGTGATTAGATGAAGCAGAGGATCAAATCAGTGATTTAGAAGACAAGGTAGAAGAACACACCCAATCGGAACAACAAAAAGAAAAGAAAAAAATACAAAGATAGCTTAAGGGACCTTTGGGACAGCATCAAGCATAACAACATTTACATTAGGAGAGTACCAGAAGAAGAGAGAATAAGAGATCAAGAACCTGTTTGAAGAAATAATGACTGAAAACTTCCCTAACCTGGAGAAAGAAATATACATAAAGCCCAAGAATTACAAAGTCCCGAACAAGATGAAACCAAAAAGGCCCACACCAAGACACATTATAATTAAAATGGCAAAGGTTAAAGGCAAAAAGAGAATCCTAAAAGCAGCAAGAGAAAGGCAACTAATTACTTACAAGGGAGCTCCCATAAAACTATCAGTTGATTTCTCAACAGAAACTTTGCAGGCCAGAAGGAGTGGCAGGAAATATTCAAAGTGATGAAAAACAAAGGCCTAACACCAGGACTATTCTAACCAGCACAGCTATTGTTGAAAATTGAAGAAGAGATAAAGAGCTTCCCAGATAAGAAAAAGCTAAAGGAATTCATTACCACCAAGCCAGTATTACAAGAAATGTTAAAAGGACTTCTTTAAGAAAAACAAGGACTTCTTTAAGAAAAACAAATAAAAGAAGATCAAAATTATGAACAATAAAATGGCAGAAACTATGTACCTATCAATAACCACTTTAAATGTAAATGGATTAAATGTTCCAATCAAAAGACACAAGACGTCTGAATGGATAAGAAAACAAGAGCCATGCATATGCTGTCTACAAGTGACTCACCTCAGATCAAAAAACACACACAGACTTAAAGTAAAGGGATAGAAAAAGATGTTTCACTCAAATGGAAACAATAAAAAAGCTGGGATACTAATACATCTGTCAGACAAAACAGACTTTAAAATGAACACTATAGTAAGAGAGAAAGAAGGACATTACCTAATGGTAAAGGGATAAATCCAACAAGAGGACATAATCCTAGTAAACATCTATGCACCCAACATATGAGCACCTAAATATATAAAACAGATATTGACCAACATAAAAGGAGGGATCAACAGTAACACAGTCATAGTAGGGAACTTTAATACTCCACTGACACCAATGGACAGATATTCCAGACAGAAAATCAACAAGGAAACAGTGGCCTTAAATGACACATTAGACCAGATGGATTTAATTGATATTTTTAGAGCATTTCACCCCAATGCAGCAGAATATACATTCTTTTCAAGAGCACATGGAACATTTTCCAAGATAGACCACATGTTAAGCCACAAAACAAGTCTCAATAAATTTAAGAAGACTGAAATCATATCAGTCATCTTTTCTGACCACAATGGTATGCAAGTAGAAATCAATTACAAGAAAAAAACCCCCTGAAAAACACACAAACACATGGATGCTAAATGACATGCTACTAAATAGCGAGTGGGTCACAATGAGACATAGGAAGAAATCAAAAGATACCTCAAGATAAACAAAAATTAAAACACAGTGACACAAAATCCATATGACACAGTGAAAGCAGTCCTAAGAAGAAATTCATAGCAATGCAGGCCTACCTCAAGAAAGAAGAAAAATCTCAAATAAACAGTCTAACTTTACACCTAAGAAAACTGGAGAAAGATCAGCAAACAAAGCCAAAAGTGAGTACAGGGAAGGAAATAATAAAGATCAGAAGTGAAATAAACAAAATAGAGGCTAAAAGAACAAAATACAAAAGATCAACAAAACCAAGAGCTTGTTTTTTTGAAAAGATAAACAAAATTGACAAACTTTTAACTAGACTCATCAAGAAAAAAAGATAGAGAACCCAAATATGTAAAATCAGAAACAAAAGAGAAAGGACGACACCACAGAAATACAAAAAAATTTAAGAAAATACTACGAGTAACTATATGCCAACAAATTGGACAATCTGGAAGAAATGGATAAATTCCTAGAAGCATACAATCTTCCAAGGCTGAATCAAAAGAAACAGAAAACCTGAAAAGGCCAATTAGTACTAATGAAATCAAGTCAGTAATCAGCAAGCTCCCAAAGAACAAAAGTCTTGAACCAGATAGCTTCACAGGTGAATTTTACCAAACATTCAAACAGAATTAACACCTATTCTTCTCAAACTATTCCAAAATATTCAAGAGGAGGGAAGGCTCCTGCGCTCATTTTATGAGGCCAACATTACGCTGATTCCAAAACCAGACAAAGACATAACAACAACAACAAAACACCAAAAAACCAAGAAACTATACAACGGTATCCCTAATGAACACAGATGCAAAAATCCTCAACAAAATATTAGCAAACAAAATTCAGCAATACTTTAAAAAAATCATACACCACAATCAAGAGGGCAAGTGGGATTTATTCCTGGTATGCAAAGTTGGTTCAATATCTGTGAATCAATTAATGAGATACACCACATAAACATATGAATAGATGCAGAAAAAGCATTTGATAAAAATCCAATGTCCATTTATAAAGCCTATCAGCAAAATGGGAATAGAGGGAACATATCTCAACATAATAAAAGCCATATATGGCAAACCCACAGCTAATATCATATTCAATGGAGAAAAGCTAAAAGCACTCTGTTTAAAAAATTTTTTTTTATTGTTAGTTTCAGGTGTACAGAACAATGCTAAAAGCACTCTTTTTAAAGTCAGGAAAAGACAAGGATGTCCACTTTCACCACTTTTATTCAACATAGTACTGGAAGTCATAGCCACAGCAATCAGACAAAGAAAAGAAATAAAAGGCATCCAAATTGGAAAGGATGAAGTAAAACAATCATTATTGACCAATGACATGATATTATATAGAGAGAACCCCAAAGATTCCACCAAAAAGCTATGAGAACTGATAAGGGAATTTAGTAAAGTAGCAGGATATAAAATCAATATTCAGAAAATCAGTTGCATTTTTATATGCCAATAACAACATTTCAGAAAAACAAATTAAGAAAACAATCCCATTTACAAGTGCATAAAAATAAAATAAAATACCTAGGAATAAATTTAACCAAGGAAGTAAAAGACCTGTACTCATAAAATTATAAGATACTGAAGAGAGAAATAAAAGAAGATACAAATAAATGGAAATATATATCATGCTTTTGGATAGAAAGAATTAATATCTTCCTATTATTATATTACCCAAAGCTATCTATAGATTCAGTGCAATCCTTGCCCATATTAAATGTCCATATTACCCAAAGCTATCTATAGATTCAGTGCAATCCTTGTCAAAATACCAATGGTATTTTTCACACAAGTAGAACAAATAATCCTAAAATTTATAAGGAGCCATAAAAGACGCCGAATAACCACAACAATCCTGATAAAGAAGCCCAAAACTAGAGGTATCTTGCTACCTACTATCAAATTATACTACAAGGCCACATTAATCAAAACAGCATAGCATTGGCATGAAAACAGACACCTATGTCAATGGAACAGAATAGAGAGCCCAGAAACAAAACATGTCTATATGGTCATTTAATCCATAACAGCAGAAGCAAGACTATACATTGGGGTAAAAACAGTCTATTTAATAAATGGTGCTGAGAAAACTGTACTGACACACGCAAAAAAATGAAACTGGACCACTTTCTTACAACATATACAAGAATAAACTCAAAATGGGTAAAAGACTTAAATGTAAAACCTGAAACCATAAAAATCCTAGAAGAAAATATAGGACGTGAACTCTCAGACATTACCCTTACTAATATTTTTACTGATCTATCTTCTTGGGCAAGGGAAACAAAAGAAAATATAAACAAATGGGGAAACATCAAATTAAAAAGTATTTGCACAGCAAAGGAAATCATCAACAAAATGAAAAGACATCCTCCTGAATGAGAGAAGATATTAGCCAATGATATATCTGAAAAGGGGTTAATATCCAAAATTTATAAAAAAACTCATACAACTCAACACCAAAAAAACAAACAATCCAATCAAAAAATGGGCAGAGGACCTGAATAGACATTTCTCCAAAGGACATACACATGGCCAGTAGATGTATGAAAAGAGCTCAATGTCACTAATCATCAGAGAAATGCAAATAAAACCCGCAATTATCTATCACCTCACCCCTGTCTGAATGGCCATCATCAGTAAATCAATAAACAAGTGTTGGCAAGGATGTGGAGAAAAAGGAACCCTTGTGCACTGTTTGTGGAATTGCAAATTGGTGAAGTCAATATGAAAAACAGTATGGAGATTCCTCAAAAAATTAAAAATAGAACTACTTTATGACCCAGAAATTCCACTCCTGGATATTTTTATCCAAAGAAATCCAAAGCACTAATTTGAAAAGATATATGCGCCCCTATGTTTACTGCAGGGCTATTCACAATAGCCAAGATATGAAAACAACTAAAATGCCCATCAATAGACAATTGGATAAAGAAAATGTGGTGCATACACATAGACTCTTAGATACAGAGAACACACTGATGGTTGCTAGATGGGAGGGGGTTGGGGGATGGGTGATAAAGGTGAAGGGATTAGGAAGCACAAATTAGTCGTCACAAAATAGTCATGGGGATGTGACATACAGTATGGGGAATATAGTCAATAATATTGTAAAAACTATGTAGGGTGTCAGATGGGCACTGAACTTATTGGGGGGATCAGTTCATACATTATATAAATGACTAACTACTATGCTCTACACCTGAAACTAATATAAAATAATATTAAATGTTAACTATAAATAAAAAATATAGTCAAACCTTGGATTGCGAGTAACTTGGTTTGAGTGCTCCACAAGATGAGCAAACATTCCTAATACGTTTTAAAGTGGTAAAAGAGCGATGTCTTGCAATACGAGTAGTTTGTTTCTGGAACAAATTATGCTCGCAAACCAAGTAAATTTTAACGTGGTAAATGAGCGATGTCTTGCAATATGAGTAATTTGTTTTTGGAATGAGTTATACTTGCAAACCAAGGTATTACTGTATATACAGTCATGGGATGTAAAGTACAACATAGCGAGTACAGATATGGTATTGTAGTGTGTCAGACGTGTAGTAGACTTGTTGGGGTTATCACTTTGTGAGGTATATAAATGTCTAATCACTATGTTGTTTTGTACACCTGAAACAAATAATAAAAAAAGAATTACACAATTAATTCCCACTATCAAATTAAACTGGTAACGGGCCTAGATTAAAAACACAAGTTCACTCTGCTTGTTTGATACAAAGTAATCACAAATTCAATTTGCCATCACTTTGGGGGAAAAAAGTTTTTTTTCTCACAAGGCATATTGCATATCGAGATGATAAAGACCAAGGTCGATGATGTATGTAGTTATAGGGGTGTAACTGCTGCAAAAACAAGCACCACGTTTAGTAGACTATTTCCCTCACAAGGCTGAAGCACAGTAATTTTTTCCTCCTGGGAGATAATGCATCTCTTGAGTAGAGTGGAGGCTGAGAAACAGTGAGTAGCGCAGCCTGCAGCATGAAATGCACTAAACAGGCAGATCAGAACAGCACGAGGGACGGCGCCTGGAGATAGGAGACGTGTGGACTCTCGAGGCACAGCTGAAAGATTATAGATGGTAGGGGACTGTGGTTTTAAGTGTCCATCTCACTAACCACAGCACTGGCAGTCAATATTTGCAAGGTCTCTTTAATTATGTCAGTGACCAGAACTAGCCTTCCAGGTTAGGCGGGAACAACTAACAAGCTGCCCTAGCCTCCTTCGGGACTCAAACGATAAAGCCACAGGAATCACAGCAGCAGCAACAGCTCAAGAGCATGGCTTTGACCTATGGTTCTCACCCATCAAAGAGCTGTGCCCTGTCTGCTCCTCCTGACAGGCAGATACATACAGAGATCTGTCGGCAAGTACATATTTATGTATATCTACAGCTCCCTTATACAGGCCCATAGAGAATGCCCAACAACTTCCAGTGGTGTAACTCTTTCACCCGCTAATGGGGTGAGACCCATTACTCACAAATGGGTGAGAAGAGGCATCAATGTGCAGGTCTTCACCCAGGTCTGTGGACAGAAACCTGTCATTCCACTACAGGCTGGTAAGTCTCCTATTCAGACAGTCCTTGTTTAATTTCCCAAACACCCTTTCTCTAAATGGTGCTACTTTACACCGTGCAGACAGACAGGTTTGACAACCAGAGCCATCAATTTCACATTTCCTATGCCAACTTCTGGGAAAAATAAGGCCTAGTATGTACCTGGGATTGAGTGGCTGGGGAGGCGAGTGAGTTTGGCACTTAGGAGGTATTTGCACATTAGAAAGTCAGAACTCAGGATGAAAACCTCCTGGAGGGTGTTTCCTGTTCAAAACACACGGAATCAGGAGAGTCCAAAAATATGTACTGGTGGTCTACTGTGGGCCATACATTATGCTGAACGCAGAAGATAAAGAGAAAAGTGAGGCATGGTCCTAACCTAGAAGGAGCTCTGAGTAGGCAATAAAAAGCACTCACTCAAATAACCACCATATAAAATGGGGCACTTGCCTTAAGATGTGTACACACAATTCTTGGGCAACAGGAAGTTGAATACAGATGTGATGTATTGGCCAAATTGTTACTCTTCAAGATGTGTCAAAACTGTCCAAAGAAAGTCCAGCTGGATGCATGAAAGATAATGATGGGTGAACTGGCTACATGGCAAACGTTAATGAGCACTGTTTCTCGTGACCAAGTCCCAAAATACCCGTGGGATGGCTGAGACTATCTCAGGGGTCATGACAGAGCTTGGGATGATCTTGAAATTTCTGCTAGCATATCGTCTCTCTGGAGGTTTCCTTTTGGTGCCCATCTGGTTGAACTGAGGAAGGAATGGAGAAAATATACAAGAAAGGCTCTATGGCTATCTCAGGAGTCAGACAGTGAGAATTAAGAACTAAAAAGTTAAGAGCCTAAAATGAATCGTGAATTCCCCTGAGCTGATGAGCCCTCTAAGACGTGAGATTTCCCTTATGGTCCTGCATATCAGGAACTCATAAATGGGAACCCAGAGGAGTCTGTGTATCCCCTGAGTTTATTCCCAAGCAGTCAAACTTTGAGAGCATATTGTGTTGTTTTCAATATAATATAATAAAGCCCTCACTGGTTTGAGGCTTGAGTGAGCCTAAATGCCCACTCCCCAACCTGGTCCTGCTCTCTAAGCAGGTATGGACGTCTCTAAAATCAAATTAAAAGGCAAGAGGATCCCACATTTAGGAGATATTTTCCAGTTAAAGTTATGGTTGGGAGGGACTAGGGTTACAGGTGGTAGGGAAGAGACATAATTGAGTGCTGTTAATGTTTTTTTTTAATGTCTTTTTTTTAATCTCCATAGTCATGACTATATTTGAGTTCTGAGTGCTCCATATCTGAATGATTGCAGTTGCTTCCCAGTTGGCATCAGACTAGTCTCAACTCCCTTGGTCCACCCTACACACTATAGTCAGGTTAACTCCTAAAACACTGCTTTTATTATTTTTGCTTGCATTGCTAAAATATTTCAACTATTCAGCAAACCCTAACTGAATTCTAACTCTACAACAGCCATTGTTTTCATCACCCAGAAAGAATAAATTCTGGACTTCACCTGCCTTTCCAAATTCATATCCTAATCTTTACCAACATGTATCTCATCTCTGATTTTATTACTTCCTGTGCACACCAACTTCAGTCCCACTGCCATGCCTTCTTTCAGGTTGAAATTTTTCTTCATTCCCCCTACTTCCCTGTTTTCTGGTATCACACCACCATATTCCATGTTTCCTCCTCTCCAAGAGACCCTGTTTCTTTCATCCTTCAATGTTGAGCTTTTACATCTACAGCTAAAGTTTTCCCTCAGTTATCAAGGGTTTCATGTATCATTAGAAGCCATCCTGATGTGAATTCTTGCAGCAGTCACTGCCTCTCTTTACTACTCATTTTGGTGCATAATAATGGACTAATAATTTCTATCTAATTACTTTTAGAATTTAATTACTAATCTCTGCAATAAAATTATACAAACTATAAGCTTTTTGTAAGCAGGTATTGTGTCTGATAATCAGTAGCACTGTTAACTATTGTGATAAATACCAATGAAGATTAGCATCATACTTTTACTAAATTTAAATCGTACCTCTTTTCCTGTTTTTAAAAACTATCTTCTCCCTTTTTTGAAACAGTCAAAAATAGTGATAATAAGGGGAACACAATAATTATATCAACATTTAACGGTCAGTGGTCTTTACTGGCTGCAATAATGGTGCCTTTTGCTGTTAGTTCCTCTCCCTTTTATGTGTGATATTTACTGTTAGGTATACTCTCTAAGAATGCCAACATTGCCCAATTAAATTTTACAATAATTAAGCCTTGAATGTTGTTAGCATCTGCCTAGGGTTAGAGCAGGTATAGGACAACTGAGACTAAGTTCAGGGTATAAGATAGCATATTCATCAAAGAGCTAAGAAAAGGACCATGTGGGAGGCATAACAAATGATACAACACAGTATGCCAAGATTGCTGAATGTTGTTTCTTGCAGATAGGGTTTGATGTCAGCTTTCACTTGCTTATTATTAATATAAGCATATTTCCCTCAAAATATAACAAATATAGAAAGGGGTGTGTGTATAACATGATATGAAGATCAAAACCAAGGTTAGAACCAAAGGCATCAGATTAAAATGCAAATGGTAATGAATCACTTGTAAGATTAAAGTTCAAATATCAAATAGGAATAAGGCATCAGCAGAGGCATAAAGAACACAGCTATTAGGGTGGTGTCCATGGTTCCAGGAAGGAAAAGATGAAGCAGATTAGGAAGATAAGCCCACTACATTGACTGGATATTAGTACTGAGAAAACAACTAGGGGAGTTTGTACTGGAAGACTGGGTATAACAACCAGGGATAGTGAATACAGTGGCCTAGGTGGACGATGAAGTCAGCATTTAGAACGTCAGGTAGCCAGGACTATGACCTAAGTGAAGAGGCTGGGAATAGAAGAGCATGCATTCATTCATTCATTCACTCATTCACCCTACATTTATTTATTGAGCTGGAACCATATTGGTGAATCCATCAATAGATCTGGACTAGACTATACTTAACAGAATTTATAGTTTAGGAAGGACTTAAGTGATGAGATGAGAAAAGTAGAGTGAGTAGGTAATAAGTGAGGCCCAGCAACTAAATAATTCTGCATCAAGTCCTTGAAACCAGTGTTAAGGCTGAACTCAGTACAAAGACCTCCTCATCCAAAGCATGGATTCCTCATGTGTCCTCTGCCTAGGAAAACATTCAGATTAACATGCTGGTGAAGCTTAAGTCCACAGTTGGGGCAAGTAAGCATCCCTAGTTGGATGGGATGTGTGTGCGTTTGTGTGTGTGTGCATACATGCATGTGTGTAGGTTTTTTCCTAACAGGTATTAACCATTACCCTACAGCATAGGAATAAGTGAGGATAAGGAGGATGATAATAGTGATTATAACAACAGCTAATGTTTATGGTAGCTCTCTATGTACCAGGTATTCGTTTAAATATTTTACATTTATAGATCATTTACTCTCCACAGCAATTTTATTATGAAGGAAACATCATCATCATCATCATCATCACCATCATCCCCATTTTACAGATTAAGAAACTGAGGCATTGAGAATTAAAGCTTTCCCAAGATCATGCAAGTAGTAAGTTGTAGAACCAAGGCAGTCTGTACACTTAACCACTCTGCTATGCTACCTAAATCCAGAACAATATGACAGTTGTACTACCTCATGTAGAAGCTTATCTCTGTCTACATAATATATTTTTTTTACATTCCCATGGATAGAAACTATTTGAGGATATTCTTACTAGAACAGTAGCCCTTCTCAAAAATACGACAATGACATATTATGTTGTTCAGGCATATGATGAAAGTATCGTGGTTAACAGATGAGAGTGATTCGACTCTTTTAGGTTATAGTTTTTCATTATACTATTTAAGCAATAAAAAAAATATTGTGATGAAGCAGTAGCACAATAGACAGGCTAACGTAGAAAGGAAAAAATTTAGTCTCAGACAGCCACTAAGCATGGGTCCAGCTCTCTACATCTTCATCCTCCATTTCTCTACAGGGCGACATAAGGGCTAATAAGATGGCGATAAAACATTTACCTGATGAGAATTCCTAAGTTCTATTACTACTATGATTTTCTGAACCGTGGTAGTTCTGCTGGGATTTCTTATTAAGACAACATGTACACAGATGACTGCAAGCCCAGGAAAGAGAGTGACCAAATAAAACATCAGCCCCATAGTGACTGAAGAAGTTTGGACTCTAGTGTCCAATTTTGTATTGTCCCCTCTTGACAAAGCTCATTGTTAACGTTGGGGCATGAACATGAAATTTTCATTAGACACCAAGGAGAAATGTAGTTAGCTTTGAGTCTTTCCTTGTGGGCTCCTGGAGTCAATTCCAAAGCAACATCTAATAAATACTATTTGAGAATTTTTAACTTTATATAAACTATTTTCCTAGGAAGCATAAACAGTCAGGTCAGTTATTATGGCTTCCAATTTTCAGCTTGACTACATCCCAAGACAGGTTGTCCCCTTTGGACGTCTAGGGAATGACTTTTGTGGGGCACTATGTAACCTGTACCTTACTGGATACTAAGACTATCCAATACTATTATTTTCACAAGTGAGCCAGGTCAAGGCAAAAATGGGAAAGAATGGAGCAGGACTCCCAGGCTATAAACCCTGCTGTATGGGTACGTCTAAAAGTCCCCACCCACTTTTCTAGACTCCCCATGTTGAAAGACCCTGACCTTAAACTGAGTAGAGAACGTCTTCAAGCAGGAAAACAGGAACACCTGTACTGTGAACTTGTCAGGGGCTGCTGGCCCCTTTTAGCATTTGACCTTCAATCAATAATAGAACTGCTTTTATCCTTTTGCCTGTACCAGCTGCAAAGGTGACAGATACCTGTCATATTTTAGGACAGCTTATCACTTTGGCCCCTGGAGTGATTGAGTATTTAGAGACACAAAGATAGAAACATAAAGCATGTATGGATAGGCAGGGGTTTCCTGGAGGTGGCGATTAGGAGTAGGCAGTAATTTTAGCTTGAAGTTCCTATGACTTAAATAGCCACTTGAGCTCTGCTCTTGCAGTTTATGATGTCAATAGAACCCCTAAATGAAATTACAGCCTTCTGATACGCAGCAGGATATCCTTTCTTTGCCATGCAATGTACACGGCCAGCAGAAATTGCTCTGTATATGGAGTTTCACTAAAGCAGAATTTATCATAAGGCTGCTCTGCTAAAATAGCATTATGGTATTATTCACTGGATAACACATCTAATGACTCGGGGTGCAGTTGATAGCCATGTTTCAGTGAACACAGACGCACGCCCTGATGTGAACTGGGCACTCCAGTGCTTCAAAGCGCTATCGATTTCAATTCTACCATAATTTACACCTGGCTTGTTTTGCCAATAGCTTGAACCCATGCTAACAGTGGAATATACACATACAAGTATTAGAGAAATCAGAAATGAACTCTACAGCAAAAAATTGCATGCAGCAAACTTTCCAGGATCCTGCCTTTATAATAATCTCCCTTGATGCTAATATTCAGCATAACGTTCTTGTTATGCTTGGGCATTTCCTCTGTTAGCACTGTTCTATGGTTGGTGGTGATAATAATGATGACCTCTTATATTTGTACAGACTTCCAGGGCAGGATCTGAGCGCTAGCCATCTTGGTTCCGCCACCACCTGGCACCATTACTGGCACATCATAGCTGCTCATAATAATAATCTCTAAGCCTCCTCTTCCTCTCTCTGTTTCATAGAAATGGTGTATCCTTTTGCTTTCTGTCAACATGTTTTCCTTGAGAAAAGCCCACTCCATGATTTTAACCACAACCATGATGCTGATAATTCAGGTAATTACCAAACTGATCTCTATCCCTGACCTACCTCCAGCTTTCCTGACTAAATCCAATAGCCTACTGGACAGCAGTCTGAAGGGTCTGCATCTCAAAACATCTCAAAATTACCACATTCAAAAGAAAATGTATCATCTTCCCCCAGCCTACAAAACCTGCTCTTAGCTTTCCTTGCTTCGTTGTATAAGGCGGAAACCTGGGAGCAATCCAAAATTCCTTCTTCTCTCAATGCCCAGCCCAAAGGTAATTAAATTGTGTCCATTCTGCCTCTTATCTCTCGAACGTGTCTCCTCCTCTCTATTCCCACAGTTATTGCCCTAGTTCAGGGCTTCATTGTTTCTTATCTGAACTATTTCGGTTGCCTCCTAACTCATTTTCCTGTCTCTATTCTCCCATTCCTCCAATCTATCCTCCACCTTGCTGCCAGGGTGATCTTCTATAACACAATTTGATCATTAACCTTCTCTACTTAAAACCATTCAATGGCTCCCCAATTGCCACGAGATGAAGTTAAAACTTCTGTGCATGGCAATCAAGGCCCAGCATGATGGTTCCCTGCCTACATCTACAGCATCGTTTCTCCCCACTCCTCTACTAAACATCAGAGCTACTGGTCCCCGACTCTGCCACGTTATTTCCTGTTGAAGTGCCTTTGCCTCTGCTGGTCCTCTAACGGAACACTCTTCCTCCCTCTGACTATCTGGGCAAATCCTTCATGGCCCAGCATGGATTTATTAGTTCTTCTGTGAAGCATTCCCTGACCCTCTACTCCAAGGCACTTTCAAGGAAACACTCACTATTTTGTGCCTCCGAGGTTCCTTGAACCTCTTGCAGTTAGGATACTTAGCATAGGGCATTATGCAAACTCATTTCCCTTTCTGTTTCTCCTCTTTGAGCAACTTGGGGCCCTGTCTTATTCACCGTTGTATTGTCAATGAGAAAGACAAAGCCTTGACGACAGCAAAGCAAGGCCTACATGCCCAGGCCCCCACTGCCTTACCTATCTCACCTCCCACCATTCTCCTGCTTGCCCACTTTGATCCTGCCACAAATACTTGTTTACATGCAGACTTGCCAGATACGTTCTTGCCCAGGGCCACTGCACTTTGTGGTTCCATTGCCCACAAGGCTCGTGCCTCGATAGTCATGAAACATGCTTCTTCACCTTTCTCAAATGTTGTCCCCACAATGAGGTATTCCCTTTCCATCCAACTTAAAATTCCAACTTGACTCCCCCCCACCTCCCCACACACACACACCATCTCTCAATCTTTCTCTTTGCTCTTTCACTTTTCTCCATAGTACTTTTCCCTCTTACATGCTATATATTTCACGTATGTACTTGTTTGTCGTCTTCCTCCTCTGCTTAAAAAGCAAGCATGATGAGACTAGAGACTCCCTTTTGTTCTGTTGACTGTAGTATCTCAGCCCTTGGAAAAACGTCAAGTACATAATATGTGCTCTTCAATAAATATTTGTTAATAAATAAATAAATCTTTAGCTTCTAGAATAATCCCTGACACAGAGTATGGGTTTTAAAATGCTTCTTGAAGTAATAAATAAAATAGTGACTGACTGACTGACTGACTGACTGACTGAATGAGTGAATGTTAAATCCATGTTTAATGGAGAGACAGTCTTTGTCATCTGATCCTCCTAACAACAGTGGTAAGTCAGTTGAATGGGTACTATTATTCTCACTACACAAATGAGGTAGATGAGTCCCAGAAAGGTTAGGAACCGGAATTAAAGCTACATGGATAGCTTAATGTTTGCTACTCTTTTCAATTCACTATTAAAAGGTAGAAATGATTCTTAGCACTACGTTCTTGATGTACTGCTAACATTTATTACACTATTTTGATTCCTCTTGACTAGGAAGGCAATTAACAGGAGGTGCAAGGTGCTAATACTTTTTATTACAATTTGTGTCTTTCCTTATTAGGTGCTTTTCATTAAACAGATCCTTTTCTTTCATTTTCAGAGTGGATTAGGCGCTCATACAATTTTGTACCTCAGAGTGGTTTGTACATGACTACCCAAGGGGACATCATGCTACAAAATCCTGCCAGAGTTAACTGGAAGGTGAGTGTGACATTTGTAGCTTGAGGATGAACCAGTTGTTTGGTGCCAAGTTTGTGCTAATGGAGATGTCCTCTATGTGTTAACACCCAAAGGAGAACAAATTCAACAACAAAACATTTCAGTTTTTGGCATGTCTACGGAGAGTTAACTTTCCATTGTTCAAGGGTTAATTATCCATTATGTGAATCGCTTCTCTTTTTCCCTCTGGCTGCTTACCTCTAGGAATTCAGTTTACTAGAGGATAAGTAGGGGAAATAAGAAGAGATAAAAATGAAACAAGGGCATTTCATTTATATATAGTAGACGCTCTAGAAAATAATTCAGGGTAGGAGACAGAATTAGATGCAGTTTGGGGACTGCCACGTTGATTGAGCATTGATAACAGATGTAATTAAAGCGCATTTTACACAATATTTTGGTTTCTTTTAATTATTGTTTATTCTGGTTGGTTTGTAGTGTATGAAGTTACTCCCTGGATGTGATTCATGTCAGTAGCATACCACTTAGGGTGCTGGAATGGCCCTCTCTTCCAGTGTCACCACAGCACTGAAGGTGCCTCACTGTACTGCGGCTTAATGATGAAAGCAGCACCAGGCAGTCCTACCAATTTCTCTACGCGTCCATGAGAAACAACTGCACTTGGCTATTTTCAGCTATTATTGGCCTAAAATGGCATTTAATTAGTGCTTGTTACGATAGTGGAAATGGTTTGGCTGCCTGTCCCCTTGCCCCTCTCTTTATTGTGCTGTCTGCCCTACCCCTCCCTTATCTAGTTCACAAGCCATTCAGAGCCAGTCTTCATGCCTTTCCACAGCTGACATGCTGGAGCTTCCTAGATGTTGAGTATCAGGAAGGGAGGAACCACTGGCTGACTGTTAGCAAGTAGTGACAAGTTAGAGAGGCCTTTGGTCACTGTGATACATTACAGGTGAGTCTGGTACTTTCAGACTGCACAAACCGGCCAATTGGGGGTATTGGGCCACCCTCCTGAGTCCTGGAAAAATGAATGGAACTACTGCAAGCTCAAGATCCAATGTCCCATCAGAAATCAACTTATTTTGAGGATTAGAGAAGCTACCTTGGCAAGTGGCTGGAGACGCTGCCGGCTAGTTGGAAGATCTAATACTCGAGTTTAAATGGTTTATATATACAGGAATCTAGTGATTTGTTTTCTGGACATATTTCTTCCATTATGATAAGCAAGATGTATTCATTGTCAATGTATTGACATATAGATAGCCATCCATTCACTCATTCACTCAGTCATAACCTATTCATTGATTTTCCATTTAGACTGAGGCAATTTGACACTAGTAGGGAGGGAGATAAACAAAAAATGCAGTAACTGCCCTCTAATCACTTGTAGTTTCATATTTACAAAACAAAACAAAAAAAACCACTTAAGTGACAAGGGAAAGCTATAGGTTTTTAAAATGGTATCAATGTCAGAAGAGGAAGTTCACTTTTAGTTTGGGTTATCATGAAAAGCTTCAGACTTGACAAGGCTATAACTTGGCTAGGTATCTTGAAAGATATCTGGAAAATTATAATTTCTAATACTGGCGTATAAATATAGCATCAGAGTATTGAAAGTAAATCTGAATAGCTGAGAAACTAGAATAAACTGAGTCATTTGGACATGAATTCATTGTTTTAAAATAAAGTGAATTCATTAAATATATTTTCAATTTTAAGATAATTAATAGCAATTTAATTTCTTTCTACTTAATTTTAAACTGCTTTATACACAAAGCAATTAATATTTTGAAGTTGTACATAATACAATTTAGGTTTATAATCTAACATGCATATTTGATGAAGGATAATTATCAAGCTTATCAGCTAACCAAATCTTACCTTTTGCAGGTATTATTCATAAATATTTGTGTAAAAATTCTGTTATCAGTGTGATAAAATGTCAACTACACTTCGCTTATGGTCAATTTGAAAAATGTGTGATTGAATTCAAAGGCAAGTAAACCTAGCTAGTAGTTCGTCATATTTTTAATAGTTGAATAGTATGTGATTATGCACATTACGTATGTATGTATGCATTTACAAGATAACATACAAACACAATCACATGATACAATGAATCAACCCTTTTTGAACTTTTTAAAACATGTATATTTTAAAGAAATCACATAAATATTAAAAAACATTTCTATATAAATAAAAAATAATCTCGTATTGGGTCAATCATAATTCTGTTTTAACAATGTCATTTACATCTAATTGTGACTATCTAATTAAATGCATATGACATATATAAAGTGCTTACAGCTAAAATGTGCATGCAAGAAAATGTACATTTTACAATACATTCTTTTGAAATGAAATTAAAATTTTCGAGATGAGCACTAGAAAACTGAATTATTGATAGGATACTAGGATGGTTTAAATACAGGTATTGAAAAAAGTCAGGTAACATGAACACAACCATTTGTGCAGAAAGAAATACACCATTATCTTGCCTTTTTATGAGAGATGTACTGATCAAATTCTGACTTTTATACTCCTGCTTAGCCATGGAATTCTTCCATGGCCACGTGGAACTCCAGATCTTGGCAAAAATGAGGAAAATCTCTCTGCAGGTTATTTTTTTTAAATGTCATCTCTTGGGATATACTCTTACATATATGTGTTTACCCATTCTCTGCTTAACAATGTTTAAACATTTTTATTTATAGACATAGAAGATTTCAATGAAAGAAAAAGTCTCAAAGTGTTAGAGATCCAGCATGCCCTCAATGTAGTCCTAATAGACATCCTTACCACGGACTCTGTCTGTCCAGCCTAAGCATTAACTGAGGGAGGCACAACCTCTTATGTGTATTCCTTGGTGGTAATGGGCTGAACGCTAGGCACATTTTTTTTTATTCCATAGTTTTAAATTTTTACCACCATTTTCCCATTCAACTTCTTTCTTTAGAAAACAAGAGACCTAATGGAAAATCCCCAAGAAACATTATACATACAAATAGTGTGGTCGTAATTCACATGGCCTAACTGAAACAGGCAAATGATATACCATTAAACTGGTCCTAATAAACCATTACTGGTCCTAATAAAACTTGGACACTGCTTCCTGTCACAGTGACAGCTGAGGAATATGATGTGCCTTGCAAACTATAAGAACTGTGACAGGAAGCTGACTTTTTGTTCTTGAGGTCACTGACGGACCCTGATGAGTCTGGAGCAGGGGGCAGTCTCTGTAGGGAACTCAGGATATATGAGCAAGCATGAGTTATATGGTGAAGAATGTGAATCGTTTAGAGTAGCAAACAAAATTCCAAAGCTTAAGTACCAATGTAATATGTTGGATAACTGCACCAGCTTGGACAAGAGCACACACAACAGACACACACACAATACACATCTGGTTCAACGTAAAATCGACTATTGCTAAAACATTTTCAACTTTTCAGAGGAATCTACTGGCAATGTGTTAATAGCAAGGAAAGCTAAAACAATAAAATAGCATCTCTTTCCAAATATTTAAGAACACTGAGTAAGTACCCCTTAGGCTGAGTTGTGGTTCTTGGAAGTTTTAGCCTATGAGAACCATATTGGGGACATCAAAGGCCCCTCCCTCTCTCCAAAGAGCAATTCACATCAGATGCTGCCACAAAGTCTAATGCTTTTATGGCCGCCATTTTTTTTCCACTCAATATTTTGGAACATGCCGGGTTCTTGAAATTGGAAAGAAGACAAGAAAACACAGTGAAGATCAAATATCTCTGCAAAAGCAAGTAAGTAAAGACCTGATTGTAAAGGACAAATACACATTCCAACTGAAATTCCACTTTTAGGGAGAGTGTGAGTTATTAACACGGACACAGAAGGCACATATTGACTCTGAAAGCTGGTCTGTTGACTCCTCCGTTAGTCTCATATTAGACAGGCTGCAACCACCCCCTTCCAGTCCTTTGACAACTTCCCTGAGCACACTCAATCAGAGTCTCTTCTATTGGGGACATGACTGTATTTGGGTTTAATACTGTGAGGACAGTCATCTAGTTCTCCTGTGTCAGGATGATAAATTTCCCTGGGACCCAATAAGGATTCTCACTGCATTCTTCTGTTCGATACCAGGAGTGCAGAAGACCCAAGAAGAGGGTGTAACAAATAACATTTTCCAAAGGTCAGGTGCGGGGAGGTTCCCTAACATTTAAAAGTAAGCAGTTTTTAGCACAGTGATCTTTAGAGGAACAGTATTAACAACATTCTTTTGCTAGGCATCCACGTTTCTTTCTTGCTTAGCTGGGTACTAAGTATTCTGAGCATAATGTACATGTTCAGGATAGACATTCATGACGAGAAGTTGGTAGAGAGAAACTTCACATGTATGCTGCATCCCACTTTCACTTCCCCCTCCGGCCACCCGAGCACTGCCTCCCCGCCCCCACTCCCTCACCTACCTTCCTCCTCCCACCAGCATGTGTGCTAGGCATGTCAAGGCTGACATCCATCGGTGGCAGCATGAAGCCTATGCCTGCAGGCTACTCCCGAGCACAGGCTCAGGGCTCTGCTCTTGCCCACACGGTGCTCTCAGCCGTGCACACTGAAACCTTCACCATGCCGTTGGGTTGTTTGGTAGCTTTTTAAAAAAACTGTACTTTTTTTTTTTCCCCTTTTTCAAAACTCCCGTTATTTCCTGACTGCCTCAGAGACACCAAGAATAGAATCCTTGACACATCAAATTCTGGAACCTCACCACTCACTCACCAAGACTGTGGTTCCTGATCCAAGGAGTGTCGACCGAGAATCAGCACAGTCTCTTGAGAGTGTCCAGGCCTGGCTGCTAAGCTCTCTGCTCTGATTAGTTTGTCGAGTTCACAGTGTTCCAGAGTGCTGAAGCACAGAAATTAGGGAGGGGAGGTGGAAGGAAAATCACTGGAGCCTCTTACGATCTAACTTCCACTAACTGAGAGGAAATGTCTTATAAATAAACAACAGCAACAGAAACAAAAAAAAAAAAAACCATCCCGTCCTGCCAGAGGAATGTACATTATTGTCTCCCGACGGAAAGCTTTACACCACACCAGAATGCAGCCATGTCTCCTGCAAGTACCTCCCTTCCAAACAGAAAGAAAAAGAGAGTCAAGAAGAAAATAAGAGCAAAAAAAAAAAAAAGATTTCTCATCCCCTCGAATTCTGTTGGGAAGTTCATGTGAGTTCCCAGTAGACAAACTAAACTAAGCAGTTTCAACAGTGTCACTGTTCCAGGATTTTCTTGCGGAGGCTGCTTATTAGCAAAATTTCATTTCTGCCCAGATCATGGCTGTGCCATCCGGACATTTTCAGAAGGGAAGTTCAGGGAAGGGGGGAGGGTTCAACTGTGGAGGAGAGGAAGAAGAGGGGACAAAGGAACACTCCTGGTGAACCGGAATGCCCTCGCCACAGCCAGGAGAAAGCCAGCCCCACCCTCCGCCCGACTCTGCGTGTTGAGGACTTGGTGATGCGGTGTGTTTAATCTACTTACTCTTTCTGCTCGGGAGGCTGAGGTTCCTACATTTCCAGCTCATGCTGGACTGTACCGTAAGCAACAAGTGAAATGAGTTCAGTGATCTCATTCTAGTCCTTCGACTCCTGTCCACATCGCTAAGCGACTGCACAGCTTGGCACAGGCCAGGATGAGTCAGCAGTCTCTGGTCATGAGAGGCCAGGCCTGGAATAGCAGGGGGGTTTAGGTCAGGAGCAAAATGAAGCAGAAAGGCAGTCTCGATGGCAGGGCCCAGCTCTGCAACGCACGGACATACTGCAGGTCAGAATGAAAGAGCCTCATCAGCTCTGGGGTGAAGACTGTAGGCTGCAGAAAAAGGAGCAGCAAGGGAAAAACTCAAAACAGCTGCCTACCAAACACAGCAAGAACAAATTAGAGTACCACAGTCAGAGAAAGAGGGCACTGGTGGAGCCCTGGCGGAGAAGAGATGCTCATTAAGATTTCTGCAATACCTTTTCGTCAGTGTGCTCCTGAACTTGGTTTAAGAAACAGTGGGTACCTGTATACTATCCTTGTATTTCGGTATTGCTTTCCCAATTTGGTTAAGTAGCAAAACAAACAAATAAAAGCAAAGCACTGCAGTTAAGTAGCAAGAAGAAGCCTCATACTGCATACAATAATATAATTATAAGTAAGGGTCTAATATCTCAAAGACATACATCTGGATCAATAGTGTCCATGTATAGCCTGCAAAATACCGGTCACAAAGCAGTTAAAGGGAAGCACTCCTTAAATCAAGCTTGGGTGCTGGTAGAGAAGCACTGAGAGGAAAGAGGGGCATAAGTTCAATGATGAAACACTACAGAAATATGACATGTCCACATTTCCACTCAGCAGGGTCAGCACAGACCTCCATCAGGAAGTGACGCTTCCCAGCACTAGGAGTTTCCAACACCTCTTGAGCAGTATTACACTAACACAGCAAGAGGAGAGGGAACATAAAACAGGCAGAGGGAAAAACCAACACTTATTTCAACCTAAGAAATAAATCAGTCATGGACATTTTGTTTGGGAGGAGGCAAATTGCCCTATAAGCCAAATGATGAAGAAAGGTCTTAATGTTGATGCAAGCTTAGAAGAACCACATTAAGACAAGGAAACTGAGGCGGAGGCTGAGAATCAGCAGCAGATAGTAACGGAGGCCCCAACATTAGGAAGAAAGCGATCTCAAGGCAGGTGGTATGCAGCAAGAGCAGCACGGCAGAGAGAGAAAGATCAACAGCATTGGGAGACACTAGCCAAAGATTTCTTCAACATCCTTTGAAGAGGAATAATAAGGACCCACGATATATTCCTAATTGCTATCGCTTAGAGATGTGCAGATGTGTAATATGTGGAAGAAAATGTGGAGTAAATTTTATTTAGTCTCATTCCAGAGAGCATTAAATCATCTCAACACATCTTTAACAAATGCTCCACCTTGGGCAAATGAACTTTCTAACCTTCAGTTTCCTTCTCTTTGAAATGGAATATTATCATCCTTATTGAATTATTATGGACTGAATCGATGTTTGGCCAATGTTTGGTCTTTATCATAGCAATGTCGGTCACATGGCAAACACTCAACAAATTGCTACGATTTTCATTTGACTATCATAGCATCTTCGTAAGCACCCAGTGAAAGAATCATTGCCAGTGTATTTCCACTGGGATGAATGGAGCCAATACGAAGACTGTGCTAAAATGAGTGGAGTAGCAGTCGTCAGAGAAGGCTGCTTTAAGAAGTTTATTTCTGCCTGGGTATGTTAAACATTATCCTTGAACACAAAGGATGTTGAAAATCTGTTATGTTAAAATCTTGATTTGGGGTATCTATGTTGTCAAAGCAGTTTGGAGCTTAACAGTGTCTGGTAACTAGAGGCCTTAAAAAAGAAAAGATGGGTTTTTAGAAGCATCTCCAAAAGCAACAGGATAAAAGTGCTATTGGCCTTGACCGCATGATGAGGGTTTTTTACCAAAGGGGAAAACTTAGTCCAGTTGATCATCCCAGCCTAATTGATTAATTGTGGGTCTGACCATCTGGCTGATGAATGCTGACACCCAGCAGTGATTACTATGTAACACAAATCCGGATGTGCCCTCCCTGATGCCTCCCACAATAATGGCAACTCTGAACTTTAGGTTAGTTGATTCAGGCCTCTTGGCTCAATCTCTTCATGGAACAGTGGTTGTGGCAGGGAATATTTTACTAGACCTGGTCAAGCATCATCTTCTCGTATTTCAGTTACGCCCCCCCCTTTCCATCTCTACGCCTACCCGCTCCCGAGCCCTCTCTTAAATATAATCACTTTTCATGCAAAGCATTCCATCTGTAGTTTTCATCATACTGTCTGATTCTCTCATTTCCGGTTGCTCTATTCTGAAAAATATTTGACTGGTCTCAAAGACCTGTACTGCTATTTCACAGGGAATCCTATTGAGACATTTTTATTAGATCTTCTTTGCTACTGGCTTCCTTCAAATTACTGTGCTTCCAAATAAAGAAAATTATTTTACCTACCGGTAACTCATGAGCCTGGTTAAAAGGCCCACCGATGGCCCGAGCTCTCCATGAGGTTAATAGAATACATACTAGAAGACAATTCTTACATCTTATACCTGCATCTGATGTTCAGTTAGTAGCGTCCCATGAAGAAGGCTCTCCCCATGAGAACCATGGAGCACATTTCACTTTGAGAAAAAAGAAAGTCAAGCTCATGGAAGTAGCAGGGATCAGTAGCAATGCCACCCACAAACCAAACTCCACCGGGAGCAAACCTTTATGTGGGAGAACTGTCTAAGCAAATCAAATCTGAGTGCATCAATATAAACCCTGGGGAATTACAACCAAATTATTATTTTTTTGCGGGCAGGCATGGGGGTGTAAACTGACACACAATGCCCTGCACAAACTTGGCCAACGAGTCACAATGAAGGCGGATCCTCCATGTCCCCTCATCTTTTCCCACACTGATTTAAGCCATCTCAAAAGTCCTCGTTTTTCTTGTTCCCCACCTATGCCGAATCCTTCCATGTTCCAGGCTGGGTTAGTGTTAATTTTCAGTAGAGGATGGCGGGGGCATGCTGAGCTACCGAGTTCCAGGCTGCGAGTTGGGAAATGATTTTGGCCTGACTGTCAGTAAACAACTATGTGTCTAGGGCAAGTCAAGTCCCTTAACTCCCTATGTCTCAGCCTCTTCATTGAAAAATGATAGGGTAGGACTGCAGGAACTCTGCAGCCTCTGCCAACACTAAGATTCTATGGTTCTATAGCTCATTTCCTTTTTCTCTCTGGCATCAACTGCTCAACAACAACTCCGCTTACAGTCAATTCTCTGCTTTCAGTTCCTGATGGAAAAATGTCTCCTTCGCTTACTACCCGGGATTTGGGATTTGTAACCTCTCTTTCTGTTTTGGATGCTGGGAATTTGGAGTCATACATACGAACGTATCCAGATAGATGCTTTAAATTTGAAGGTGTTTAAGGAGAATAGCTTTCCCATGTAGAGCATTTAGTGCAGCTCAGCATGGAGGAAGCCAGCCATCCAAAAGTGGAGCAAAGGGGCCAATTCACAAATGAGAGGAAGCCTTTCATAATAAGAGTCTCCAGACTCTTCAATTTAGATAAGCTAAATACTACCAAATTCCAACTACTTTTCTAATCAATCCCAGACACCATCACAGACACTCAGGACTACAAATTTGAGGGCCAGCACTGGCAGGGATGCAGTTCTTATTTCACCTCCACCATGTATTGCCAAGTAGGATTTAGGATGGCATAGTAATAAGAGCCAAGAGGACAATCTGTCATTTATTTTCCTCCAAACTTTTCGAAATTTCCCATTTGGGCTCTGTTTCCCAGTTTTTAATTTGGTAACTGCCATTTTTCAGCATTTCTTTTAACAGGTTACTAATAATTTCTGATACAGGATCTCGTATTTCATTTTGTGCTGCAAAGAACGGCTGTTAATATTTCATCTGCCTTCAATTCAGCTCTGAATAAAGGCTGCTGGGTTTTTGATACACTGTTAACACTTTGGTTCTGGGGATTTGACCAGTGATATTCACCCAGTGTGCCCAGATCCTGGTAGGTGAAAGTAATAGATTGCCTGTCTCAGAAGTATCTCAGGCTGTGCTATACATTCTAGGAATACTTCAGAGTTTCTCTTCCTGGATCTTTGATGAAAACAAGAAAACAATTATTCTGTGTCTGTTTTCCCAGGGAACTTGGCATTTGCTTCAGTGGTAGTGTTCTAGAAGCAGTGTGCCGTGGTTAAGAACCAGGGCTCACAGGCAGATAGATCTAGGTTCAAATTCTAGCCCTGAAACTTGCTACACTTATCACGTTAGGCCACTTCCTTAACCTTCTGAGACTTTGCTTTCCAATTTGTAACACAGGGATAATGATAGTATCCACCTCTATGGCTATGAGGATTCAATAAACTAAAGTAAAGTACTGATGACTTTCTGAGCTCTCAATAAATGATGGGTATCATTATCATCCTAACATTACTAATCTACAAATTTGCATTCAAGTGATATTATTTTGCAACATCTTTTCAAGGCTAGCAAATTATTTTTGAGTCCAAACATCTGTTTGCTTTATTATAGTTTACATTTGAAAAAAAAAACCTCTCAGTAAAATCATATAAAATATTTAAAAATTGGTCATGAAAATCATATGTACAGTTAAAAATAGTACATAGCATCATATTATTATTTCACCTTTCAACCTAGCATCCAATTCTCAAAAGTTTTTGTTCATCTAAGAGTCAGGCCTCGATAAGGCGCATCGTACCAATGCTAATCCATTCCATAAAGAGATGGCTTATCATATTTGCTTTGCCCTACTCCCAAAGAATATAGATTATTTTAATATTCTTTGGTTACGTATCAGGCAGGATCCATCAGGAGAGAGAAACCACATAGCAATTTGAATATGAAAAGTTTAATATAAAGAATTATTAACTATAATAGGAGATTGGAGTAATGAGGGAGTAGCTAGTAAGAAGTAAAGGGAATTCTAAATTATATAAGAATAAGCAAATATAAGGAGCATAGCTATTTGTGGGGCTGAGATAGAATGCTCTAGAAAGAGTTGGACCTTGTTGGATCAGACCCAGTCACTGAATGAATAAATGGCAGAGAAACTGCTGGGGAGCTGTGTCAGCAGAACTTGCTGGGAATCTGCACTCTAGGTTGCCAGGAAAACTGTTCACAGGGAGGTGTCTTATCTGAGGCATGCTACTACCTACACCAGCCAACGTGTGTACGTGTGCAAGTGTGTGTGCGTGAGCATGTGGCGGGGGCTGGGGGAAGCTGCCAGCCACCAGACTCTGGAGAAGCTGCCTGTGCTTCAGCCGCTGGGCACCCAGGCAGCGTGTGTGCTACAGGAGTCAGGTCCAGGAGAAACCAAAGGAGTGCACGGGAATCCGGAAGAAAAAACCTCTTCCCCTCCCATAAAGTCTCTCTGAACCCTCTTCTGACAAAGCACACTCATACAGCTGGGAAAGGAAAAGTATAGATAGGACCTAGATACCCCTTTGTAGAGGAGGCAATGAAAGGTAAGAGTGGATCTGAGAGGTCGCACATTGATAACTGTCATAGTTATCATTTGCTCACGTACTTTATGAAATAACTCATTTTGGAGATTATAATCAGTGTTCTCAATTTACTATACTACTGTTCACCTTTACTGATAAATACTGACAGAATTAGGGAAAATAAGATTCTATTAAATAAAAGCAATACTAGTATTCATACGGTAATCTTTTCCCCCAAATGCTGCCCACATGTTTTAACTGTTTACATTTGCCAGATTAAGGAAAAGATGTTCAGAAATACTAAACTGTTGACCTAAATTTATGCACCAATGATTTCAGTCAAGAATTTCTGCTAAGTGGGCAATCAGGCGAACCATTGCAAACAACCTGGAGAGTCGAGCGTGGTAAAAACTGCCTCAATTTATCCTTTTTTTCCATTCTCTCTCTTTTTCTTTTTAATGATGGTAGAACCCATATTTGCTGTTCCATGACTGTAGCTATAGGTTGCTACTTTTCAGAAAAATGTATCATATATATTGTAGGGAATTTTTCCTATGATTCCTGCCCTATATTGTTCTTCCCTCAATATCAAATAGAGAAGCATCAGTAAATGACCAATTGGGTGCATTCCTCAAGGTATACAGCAATCACCATTAGGTTTTACATATAGATGGGGAGGTATATGCCCAAATACCTCCCCAGTTTTTGCCTAATTCCTTAATCCTTTAAGAAGAGGACTGAACCATTTATCCTATAATTAGAGGCAGGGTTTTAAAACACAAACCCTTGGCATTAGAAAAGGTTGCAGTGGTGAGGAGCCAGAGCACAGGAAGCAATTGGGTGAGAAGAGGGTCCTGTGGGGAGGAGAGAACCACCAGGCTAAGACCACAAAGCACTGTCTCACCCGTCCACCAGCTTCCAGATGCCTGGCCACAGCAGCACTGTCTGCTCTCGCTATCATGGAAGGGATCGGCTTGTTCCCTCACAGTTGTGTTTTATGGAAACCAGTGATATGACCGAGGAAAGTAAGCCCTGTTCGTTGTCTCACAATCCTGTTGTAGGCATCGCTGCCAGCTGCCAGCAGATGTCTTTAGGATTTTCTTTTGCTTATGTTGTATGTGAGGGACTGAGGATGAGCCTCATGACTCTACATACATTGGATCTCCGCCTCCCCAACAAACACAATCGCACTCGTCTCCCCTGCAATTCCTGAGTCAGAAAGGAGGTGATGGCTAAGGAAAAGGAAGAGCTGTAAGTGCGCATGAATCAGGCAGGCACATCCGTTTTATTTCAGTTTGCCCTTCTGTTCAGCTGGCTTCTCTGCTCTGACCCACTATACTTACCCTGTCGGCTGCTCTGACTAGCAACATGCCTTTTTAATCAGCCTTCCTGGGGTCTGCATTTGATTACAGCATTTGTGTTCTATTTTGATTCTTTTGTACTGTGCCCTGTGGTGTTAGCTTGAAAGGTGTTATTTATAAAATGAAATTCTATTGTATTGCCACTTGGATTCAAAGAGGACATATAATATTAATGCAGAATGTATTTAATAATATCTTGAATCTATTAAATCAATTTCTTCTTGAGAACACAGAGTGGGAGCTCCCTCTGTCACCAGGTAATACTACTTCAGAATCACCTGAACTTTTCTTCGCTAGCACTGGTGAAAGCTGGCACCAGAACCATTCCCTTAACGTCAGGCTTTCCAGAAGGAGGAGACCACCTTTCCTCAGCCAGGCCAGTGCCGCGTGCACCTGTTTAAACATTCAGCTGTGAAGGCCAAACATTTTCCTAGGCCTCAGATGCACATTTTTTTCACTAAGGAAACCATGAGATGAAACATGGATATGACTTTTTTACTACTTGGGAAGATTTAGGTAAAGAAGGAAATATAATCACCTGTTTCCAAGGAGCTGCTCGCAAGATTTGTAAAAAGAAATACATTTCTTATGTTCCTGACTCCTGTCAAAAGTGGGCTAGGAAAATTCTAGTGATACGAGAACTGCAGCAGAGTTGTCCAGGGTGGCACATTTACAGTGACGTTCTCACCTCACAAAAGTGCAGGTTTCTTTATGGCTGCTGGGCCTATCGTCCAATGTCTACGGATTACAATGGTAAAGGAGTCCCCAACTTCTCTTCACTTGTAATTTCAATGCCAACTGAAGACTGCAACATGATGCCACTGTATCACAGCTTGCATGCCACACCTGTGTTGCACACATTGCGCTCTTCCCCTACACCTTTTTCCCACCCCGCTCCGGTCAATACATCTGAAATCATCAATGGCTAAGCTGCTGTTTGGATAGGGAGGGAGGAAAGATGAAGTGTGGAAGGTGGTTTACCAATCAGGCTCTGCAGAACTCGCTAAAAGAAACTGTCACGCATAAAGGAAGCTGGCTGTGCAGTCCTTGAGTGGGAGTTCCTGGATTTTCACCTGTGGTCATTCACTGGCTCATTATATAACTCCAGGAAATGTAGGGTCCAGTTATCTAATCACCAAAATGGAAATAACTATATTTATCTTTTTCTACATGCATTGAGCTTCTTCAGGGATGAATGAGATAATGGTTCTGGAATGCTCTAAATTCTTTGCAACGAGGTGGGATTCAAATGCACATTATTAAAACGATGGCTCTGACCCCTTTTTTTGGTTCTCCAAACCCAGATATGAGAAACATTAATGAATGAATGAATTTCTGCCCCTCTTGAAATAAATCTTATGCCCTCATTCATAAATGACATCCCAAACATAAGGAGATAAAAGGTGTTGGGAAATACACATCTCAATCTTGAATGCATCAAATTATAAGCTATTTGCATGAAAAGATCACATTCATCCTTGTACCCATCCAGGTCCAACCATGTTGGTTTGCATTATGTAAACATTCCATTAATACTGGGAGTGCCAAAAAAATGTACACATTTTAAGGGATGTTATCTATGTATTACTTTTCGAAGTTGAATTGAATTACGGTAGCAATGTGTAGCATGATGTTCGCTCAAAAGATGGCGTTAAACAAATGAATGCTAGCGTCATTCATTGTATTACAATGTTAATACAGTGTTTTTCCCTTTCTTAAAGTGTATATACATTTTTTGGCACCCTCTGTATTTGTTGAATTGAATTGAAAAATGAGATCATATAACTTTAGAGCTGAAAGTAGCTAGAGACCATGGAAGTCTAGTTACCTCATTTTGCAGATGATAAACCTGATGCCCAGATACATTGAGTTACTTATCCAAGTGCAATATTAGCAATAGTGCAAGCCTTCAGAGTTGTTAAAGATCTGCCAGTGAAAATACATCACTCAATCAACTAAAACAGAATAGGTGTTCTTTTGTCAAAATAAGAGGTACTCTTCAGCTCAAATAATCTGAAGTACTCTAATCAGGGAGGCTGGAGCCTAAAGTCACAAGGAAACCTCATTAAATGGCCACAGACCGTAAGTGTGCTAGAAATGCCATGTTACTGAAGTTGCACATTTTAACGCTGTGTCTATCCTCTCATCTACTGGCATATTTTTCAGGTAAAATTAAAGTCATAAAAACAAAAAGTAAGGTCCGTCTTGAAATTATGAAGGACTCATGGAGGCACAATTTAAAAATGAACTTACTGTCATTTATTATTTTAGTCTACTATTAAGCCATACTGCAGACTGGAAGCCAAATTTAAATTCTAGGGTTCAGTAAACAAAATAGGACGAGACACTTTATCCTTTGTTAAATAAAAAATAAGTGCACCTATTGTGAGTGAGGTGATTTCCCTTTAGTACAAGTTACCTGTGTGTTATTTGCAGAGATAAGTTTGTCTGACTCTTGACTGTTGTCTGGTTAAAACAGCACCATAACAACAAAAAGCAAGTCAAACTATCCTTTTGACTGGCTTGGCTTTTTTTCTGGACAGTATGATTATTAATTTTCTTTATCTTAAATCAATCAAGACATTTAAATTCTTGACTAGGATGTAAACAATGTGTAGTCAGTATTCTTTTAATAATCTCCTAAAAACTGCAGCAGGGTAACTGGCATAAAGCAGAAACTGAGTATTCTCAGTTTGAGAATGAAATGAGAATTTCAATTATTGTAAAGTCGGAATCTAGGAATCTCCAATAAACTACTTTTCATTTTTCCAAAGTTCCATTCGAAACCCATAAAGGTCACAGAGAACAGAACATAGAGAAAAGGGGAGCGAGTGATAGCAACCAGCTAGGTACTTCTGATAGATGGAGGGCCCGTTGGAGACCGTTGTTTGTGTATTACCAAAAATCTGATTCCAGAAACATAATCTTGGCTTTCACAGATCAAGTTCAAATTCTTTACTTGGTGTTTCACCCTCCATTTCTTGCTCTACCTTGCTTAGGCGTTCCAGATTCCAATACTTCCCAACAAGTATTCTGGAGAGTAGCCGGATTAATACTGGTGTTTCCCTTTATCCTGGTATTACCAAGGGACTCCTAAAATTTAAATTTTCTCTTCTGTTTTCTCCATGACCTGTTAAATCACGTCTGGACTTCTGGATTGGAATATTATATATTAATTTACTATGATTCAATAAGCGTCTGCTACAGGTGAGACGCTAGGAAAATAAATAGGAGTAAGCCTAACTTCCTGCCCTCAAAGAATTAAGGAACGCACAGGGTAGTGGCTACTTTCCATGGATAGCACGTATGTTCCTGCTTTTAAGCGCCTGTTCTTCCCTTAAAGTGTCCTATGGTTATTCGTTTGCAGATCTAATGGCTTTAGTTATCTTGTAGTCCAGCTTAGGTTCTACCTCAGCCATAAATCATTTTCTAGCTTTTGTAGTCCACACTAATTTTTCCTTTTATTTATTTATTTTTTACTAGTACAGCTAGAGTAGACACTATTGTCCATGCAATGTCCATTCCCCTGTTCTTCCCAGTGACAGACCCCTGTTTTCAGAGTGGCAGTGAGCTTAGTCCTGGATGATGAGTTTTGATTATTTCTAAGCAATTATGACAAATCTGTTCCCTGATTTCCTTGCCTCCCTAGCACCCAAGGGTGGCCCTGGGACCCAGCTGTAGTCAATAATTCCCATGTGTCAATCTGATTGAGAGGCTGATTTCTGAGAAAGCTTTTTCTTTTTGGACAAAAGACTAGAGGTCAAATGTGACCATTCTGCTTCCTCCTTCTTCCCTCTTTGAAGTTGGACATGATGCATGGAGTCGCAGCAGCTATTTTGTGATCATAAAGCAACTGGCATGCAAAAAAGGTGAACAGAGCACCAGGGAGGTTGTCCCTGAATAAATCACATGCCAGCAGTTCTTCACCTCTGGACGTCTTGTAACGTGAGAAACACAAACCCCTATTTGTTTATGCCATTCAAGTCCGGATTTCTGCTACGGAACACATTTCTGACCAAGAATTACTTTCATAAATTGAATTATCCAAACTGTTCTTCCTAACTAGATGGCAAACACTGGTCACATTCTTGGCATTTAATAAATATTCATTGGCTTCATATCTTGATTATGTGTCCTAGACAGTCAATATATGTAATGAAATTCTCACTCCGAAAGCAAGGGGAGAATTTGTATTAAGCTAAGAAACGAGAACTAAACTAGGTCAAAACAGAAAAACTTGAGTCTATAATAAAAAGTTATAAGATGAGGATTTGTTACAGCGTAGTTAATATAATAAAAGCAAACTTTTAAAAACTTTTCCAAAATTAGCAGAAATATATTTTAAGCACAAAGACCTTAGAAGCATCCTCAAAGGGATAGACGTTTTAAAGAAGAGATGAAATACACAAGATTTCTATTAAATATAAAGAAGACAATGCAATGCAGTTCCAGCTCCATTTAAACTAAGTGAGGAAACAGCGCTAGTTAAATATCACCAGCCACAAGCCCTTTTCTTGTCCCTTAGGCAGCATGACTGTGACTCACCCAAATGCTCCCGACTCCTTAGCATGCTAATTAGCTTCCAGAATCTTTCACCTGAGGTTTGAACCCACGAGTGAGGAAACTATTACAGCATTTGCTTTTGGAGAAAAGGCTACATAAGTTGGGACAGGAGCTATTTTCAAGGCTTCCAAACAGTACAAGTAATGGGGAACTGCTGAGGAGAGGAATAAGCAGCTCTGGGTCGTTTTAGGTTAGTGACCTTAAATATAAGGTGTGATTTAATCAGAAGCCAGAGTAATCATGGCAGGAGGTGGGGAAAAAGACTCAGAGCTGCCTGGAATGAGGGAGGACTTTGGTGGCAGCGTTCGTTCAGCCTGAGCTAAAACGGCAGGATTCTGTCAGAGGCTCCACAAACAAAGGGCTGCATTATGTAACGCATCTTGTGTTCCTTTGTGAACTATTCCACAACAAAGTTTCATTAGTTCTCCCCCCCTCCAGACATTTCACCATTTCCAGGCTGCAACTTGTTGTCCAGAAGGGAAACTTTTTATTTGAAATAAAAGTTGAAATCACAAGAAAAACAAATAAAAACTTTTTCAGAAACCAAATCAAATTAATGTGAACTTTATACGGACTGGGAAAATATTTCTTACATTAGGTGAACAAAAGTCATCTCATAGGAAGAATTTCCAAATAATTCAGCAATAGTTAGCAATAATTGCCAAACTCTCCCTGAATCTATCATGTTTTGGGGTGGTGTTAGTCTGTTCAGTGTACCACTCTTAGAGCGTCACCTTTCAATACAGCATTTTATAGGCAAAATGGGAAGACGGCACGTTATACGGATGGCACCTAGCAGTACATTCTCATAAATATTATCGTTTTCCAAAATAACAATTTTGTATGCCTGTTATGAGGACATTCTAAGATTAAATACTGTCTTATGCTATCAAATTTAGCTTTGGTGTATAAAAATCTATTTTTTTAAACCAGTTTAATTTTTTAATCAGTTACTAACTTAAGAGCTTTCCATTACATAATATTATTTTGATTATCTTGTAAAAATAATTTAAGGTCTGAACAGATTTTTCCCTTTCAACCTTTCAAATGCTGGTTTAATGTTTGTGACTTAAGATGCCTATGAAAATGCCTAAGGTTTACTGGGGAATGCTGCATAGGACATGTCTTCTGGTCTGAGAATCTGGGTTGTGCATCATCAAAGTTGAGATGGGAGCCTCCAATTAACAAGTGGTATGAAATACTGATATAAAATATTGGGTCTGAGTAGGGGGCACTGTTCCTTCTGATTTGGTCCTAAATGGGTGTCCCCGAACTCTGTGTTCACTGTGCTTATACTCAGCGGAGTCCACCCAAGTGTCTAGAAATTGGGTGGAATCGATGCACGTTGTATTTTCATTGTGCTGGCCTTTCTTCCATTCAAAACTCACTGCTCTCAGACTCAGAATGATGCATCCCAGTTTACCCAGGATAGTTACATTTCCAATTCTCCAGGCACAATTATTAATCATGGCCACTTTCACTCTCAAAAGTGTGCCTGTTTGGTTGATAAATAGGGTTACCATACACATAAGCTAAAAAAAAAAAAAGCAACACCATTCTCTTTAAGCAAATTAAAATGGTTACTATTAGTCAACACCTGTGAAAACAAAGAGAGAAACTAAAATTTTATTACTTTAATCTCAATGTTTCAACCGGAGAGATCTTTCCATCTAAAAGTTTATTTTAAGATGAGGATAATTTTGGAAACTTATATTTCTATGAATTATTTAGGATTCCTACTTTTAGGCAGTACTGGATATTTAAAACCCCATTTCACATAAAAAAGCATATCTGCCCTTAAAATTTGTTGTAATGAAAAAAGCATAAGATCTGAAATGAAATGCTTTGAATCCTGAGTTTCAATCCTAATTCAATTATTTGCCCAGTTGGCAAATTAAAATAATCTCTGTGTACATTATTATTATTAACCCCTTCTAAATTGCCTTTAAGGACATTTTAAAACCAGACATGAAAGAGCTATATATACTGTAAAAAGCTAGCGTAACTTCAAGAAAATTACTATTGTTTCTTTTTGTAATAAAGACAGCTTTTCCCTTTTCAATTTCTAGACACTGGGGTGGACTGCAGAAAAGCTGCGTGCAGCAGCCAAGGCTGAGCCACACGTGTGGAAGCCGGGGCCTGTCACTCAACTCTCCTCCTGACATATAGCTCCATCACATTTCTAGGCGACACCTGTGCATGGCCCACAAAAATCTGAGGAGGAACGACTATGGATCTCGTACACTGTGGCTAGAAAATGAAAGGCTGCAATTTAAAGTATACAACTTTGGTCAAAAGTTTTGTTAGTGGTTTCATGAGTTTCTGATATAATCTTTCCTCAAAAGTAAAAGGGAAACTTGGGAGTAAGAGGGGCTGGAATAGAAAGGCTAGTTCGTGGAGTGGCAAGATTTTTTCTTTCACTTGTTACATTTTTAAATGAGGTTCTGGATCCCTACAGATATACTCCTCTGTCTTTTTGTGGTTGTTCATTCTTCTCTGAAATTGTAGATTACTTGGCCCAGAAAAAAATCTGGGTGTTCAGACTTAATTTTCCTAGCCGACCTGACATCAAAATTATATACAAAGTGTTTCTAGTTTTTCATCTATATAAATTAATCAAATAATTTTATTTTTTAAAAAGCCTCTGACTCTCCTCTCCCCACCCCCCATCCCCATTGTTTAAAAGGCATTTCTTTGGAGCTTTTAGTAATCGTAAAAAAGTTCTTATAAATTATCCTTCATTCAAATAATTAAACAAGTAAATACACTAAATGAGAGGTAATCCTCTAATGCATAGCATTTCTTTCTGTTCAAGTTGACTGCTCTAAGAATTAGGGCTCTAGTACCCAATATTTGGCCTCAAGATCTTCAGGTTTGTATAAGGTCCTATCAAGCAACTCTATAACTAATGATTCTCTATTTTAGATACACTCTTATTTGCAAATGTGGTAGGGTAAAAAGAGGAGTGAATGGCAAGAGGCGCAGAGGTGAAAAGAAAGCCAACAGGACTGCACTTGGTATCCAGGGACTGAAAAAAGAGCACTAGAAATCTTCCCCCATCACTCCGGATAGACAAATATCTCTCACACATTTCATCAATTAGTTCATTTGTGTTTAACAAGCCCCTCTTTTAAAATGCAAATATGCCTTAACCTGTAAACTTCATTCACACCTTTTTGTTAATTACTTTGATGTTCTAGAACATGATCAACACTTATCTGATATTGGCAATCTAAGGATGAACAAATAGCTCAGGGTGAAAAAAGAGTAATTTTGCTGGAGTGGGGCAGGAGCTGGTCGGTCGTGTAAGGGTTTCATTTGTGGGCAATGGAGCATAGTGATATTTTGCAGTTTTGCCTAGGAGAGTGGCGATAGCTTGGGTACCACAAAACGAGCCCTTTCCTTGATTGCCAATATCTAACTGAGTTCAGAACAGACCTGGAAGCCTATAGACTTCAAGGTTTAAACATTTAGCCATAGCAAGTTAATTGAATTTAATTTTTCCTGGAAACCTTTCTAGGTAATTCTCACTAGTCCCATAACTCATCAACCTTGGAATCTCCTCTGGTTCAACCTCCCAAGTTTGAACTTCAACTGATAAATGAATTAAAATTAAAAAAAAATGTGGTCCAGCCTTTTTCATTGTCTCTCTAGTTCTTCACTTTTTTGGAGATTATGATTATGGTATGTAATCCTAGAATATACTGTAAGAAGTTTCCAAAGTATATGAGGTGTTATATTAATTCTATATCTGTTTTAGTAAGTGCCACTTAATCTGATATCAAAAGGTTGCAGAATTTAAATTAGACTTCAGTTGACTTAAGCTACAAGTCTTAGCTGGGCAGAAATTCAAGGAAAAATATTTTATGACATCTTATAACATTACTAATCACCTCTCCTTTTATACGAAAAATAAATATGCTAAAATCTTCACTGTTAAGAAGAGGTCATCTTTCCTGCCAAAATGGCTAATTTTAGTTTTTATGTGGTTGGATACATTCATAAACTATTACATGAAAACATATGGTTGGAACATGCTTATTCCTTCATGAGTGTTCCTCTTTTGAGGCTGCAAATTTTTCCTCAGTTGTTCCATGTGCTATTTTGTTGTGCTGATGGCTTCTTGTTCTAAATAATTTTCTTCCTTTTCCATTGTCAGTGAAATGAATTCTAATAAGGGGAAAAAAGAAGCCCTGTGATGAAAGTCCCTTTCTTGTAGGGCTGGAGACTGGTATAGGACACAGGGGGACAGCAAACATATTGCACATTCATCAATCAATTGATCCCTTTGTGGTTTATTCACCTGAATGCATTTTGACAAGCAGTGAAACCGCAGTGGGAAAGGGATTATTTGTGTGGCTAATTTTCAGTTACCTATGGAGTACTAGACAAGTTTTTCTTATTATTAAACATAAATCTTTTATTTTCCTTCAGATCAGTGAATCACTATTTTAAGGTATCTTGCCCATAAGGATGAGCGAAATGTCTCAGAAGTATTAAAATTTCACAAAGCCTAACCTTGAAGTTTCGGTGTATAACTCTCAGTTGATCTTTGAATGTAACAGTCACCTTTTAAATGGGCATGGTCGAAGTGTAGTTCTTTAAAATAGAAGGGTAATGTAGAACAATTGAGAATCCTTTCCACTATTTAATTTGATTTCTCACTTTATATTTTGCCCTTACTTTTCCTTATAACACTCCTTTCCCTACATATTTTTAATCTCACACCTTCCCAATTCTGCTTGACAGTGAGAATCTATTATTTTGGCACATGATAGGTTCTTTCTAGAGGCCTGCTGAATGCAAGAAAAACCACCTGGACAAATTATAAAGTAAACAATAGAAAAACTTTTAATTAGGCGAATTAATAAATCTATAGTTTTGGGGGAAAATCCACGATAGTTACACATGATTAAAAATTCCAAGGATATTTAGAAAGGACCGAGCCTAGGTTAAAAATGAAAAATTCTAAAATCAAAAAGGAAAAAATAATGCAGCTCAACACAATTGAAAGCACATGTAGAAGGAAGCTAATATATATATATATATATATATATATATATATATATATATATATATATTTTAATTAAATAGAAAGCCTGAAATTACAATAGAATGCTAGTTGGCATTATTATATCAAAGGGAGAAAGTTATTTCTTTCTGCTCCAACTCTAGAGAGAAGAACACATTCTCCAGAGCCACCAAGAGCAGAACAGGGAGGAATAATTGGAATTTAAGAGTTGCAGTAGATAAAAATGCTGGATGTTCAAGGTAAGCCAGATTGGTCTGTGTGGTAACCTGCTTCCAAGATGATCCCCTCCGACCCCTACCTTCTGGTACCCACGCCCTTGTACAGTCCGGCCTACACTGTATTGGAGTTGGTCTGTGTGACCAATATAACATGGTAAAAACAACGGGGTGTGAGTCTCAGTGCTAGGTCAGAAAAGCCATTCCTGTGTCTCCTTACTCTCTTTGATCACTCCCTCTGGGGAAGCCAGCCCCTGTGTCGGGGAGGGCACTCAAGCCGCCCTGTGGACAGGTCCACATGGCCAGGAGCTGAGATGGAGTCCATGCCAGCACGTGAGCCCTGGGAGTGGACGGGAAGTGGATTCTCCAGCCCTGCATCCCTGCTGACACCATGACTGCCACATCACGAAGGATCTGAAACCACAGCACCCCACTGAGAGGCTCCTGGATTCCTGATCAGGAGAGATTCCTGAGAGATAATACATGCTTATTGTTTTAAGTCACTAGGTTTTGAGGCAATTTTTTAAATTAAAAAAAAATTTTTTTAGCATTAGATACTAATATAGTGATCGTGGCTTTTTTTTTTCTTTTTTGTACTTCAAGTGCACAGACTTGGATTAATCATAATCTTTGGTATTTGATGCATACTTATGATTGGTCCACATGTGTCTTACTTTTATTCACATAGTTATTTTTTTAATGAATTACTAAACACCAGCAAACTAAGTCCCTGTAAAAATAGCTTGGAGTTTTATAATAGCCTCTATCTATCCAAATAATTTACCCCATCTTATATCCTGGTCTCTTCCACCTAAGAAAACCACTATCCTGATTTTTATGTTTATCATTTCTTTGTTTTTCATTTCATGTTTGATCTCATCTATTGGTATCCGTAAATTTCTGTTTGTGTATACACACATATGTATATATACGAGAGAGAGTGTGTGTGTGTGTGTGTGTGTGTGTGTGTGTGTGTGTGTTATGTATGCAATATGTATTTTGGTTGCTTTTAACTTTATAAAATGCTATTATGCTCTATATACTATTTTTTGGGGATTTCGGTATTTTCACTTAATATTATATTGTTAAGGTTTATCCATGTTGTTGCATGTTACTGCAATTTGTTTATTTTGTGTCTAAACACTAATGTTGCCAAGATGGTCAGAAAGAGAGAAAAATATGACTAATAAGCCCTTACATCACAGAATTATACAGTTGTGGCAGGACTTATATAGCTATATAGGCAGGGTAAAACATACTTGGGATATAATTTAAATGAATTCACTAGCTCTAGAAATGAAAAAATAAACAGAATATATAATATTGTATTCTAGATTTATTATTATAAGTTAAAAATATTTCTTTCCCTATGGATAATGGATATTCAATAGCATATTTCAGTAAATCATATATGCTGATTGTTAATATAACACAATTTATTATACACACATACATACACACAAACTATGGGCCCCACAGATGTTTGTTCAAGTGATATTACAAAGCTCAAATACCTATAAAAATATATTATAGTAAAAGTTACCTATATAAAAGTAAAATGTAAGTGTTCTAAAGAACCCATTGAGACTACATTGGTGAATGAATACTGAAAATAATCTACTCCTTTCTTTAAGAATTCATGTATTTTTATGTAAATAATATTTATGCACAGAAATTTTCTTTACTATCAACTGTTCTCAAATACATATACATTATCAAAGAATTCTTATATATGATAACTTAATATCTACCTCAAGCCTTTATGAATACAATCTAAAGCATTATTGTCAAATCTAATTATAAGAATTATATAGCCAAATGGAGGAGGATCTCTCCATTTTACCTCTCACCTCCTTCCCAATCACTCAAAGATTATATTCTTTTGTCTTGATAGCACTATCTGGAAATTGGCCTCATTTGTTAATTCCAGAAATGTTTCAACTATATTCGTATCAGCTAGCTGTTTCCTGATATCTTTCCGGCGGGCATCAGTTTACAACGAATAGTATTGTTGAATGTCAAAGTTATTTTATTTAATATTATTATTAGTTCCCCTGCATCCCCCCCTCTCCTCTAGTGCCTCAAAGAGGGATGTTGGGCAACAGAGATTTAATGTGACTCCTTAAGCTAAGTAGACTTCTGGTACAAGGTGACTTTTATTTTGGAGCAGCCGAATCAATTTTATCCATTAAACTGGGATTTATTTAGACATTTGGCTTTACCAATGGACACAAACATTTTTCTGTGATGTGACATAATTACAAAGAATGTATGTGAAAACTATAAAGCAGGAAGTGTTACATTCTTAATTCTTCACTAAACAAATTGCTCAGCTTTAAGGAATAGAAAGAAAAGAAATATTGATGAAATAGAGCCCTCAACTATGGCATAAAGGCCAAAGCATGGAGGTCAGAAAAGAATGCAGAAGATTAACAAAATTACTGAAGATGGTTGGACGTACTGCTAGAGGAGGGTCATTCTTAGTCATTTTCCAAAGGCTCTTTATTAAAAATAGGATGTGAATATTTTAGGAATAACTTTTTTCTTAAATTTCTCAGTTTTCAAAAAACCTGCACACCAGAAAGGACTCTGTAAAATAGCTATGTGAGAGGGCAATAAGAGTCTGTGCGCCAAACAGGAGGCTACTCAAGTCAGCCCTCGCCTTGATACCCTCTCTCAGTAGGGTTGTGGCGGATGAGAGAAGTCTGGAAACGTTTATAGGGGGGATCAGAAAAAGTGGAAGCCACAATTTAAAGAGAATGAAAGCCATATTGCTCTTCTGCTGTACTGGAGTTGATATTTGGAGAAGGGTCTATTTCTTTCTAATGAAAGCTTCTCCTTCCTAATGCAAACTCCATGAGGATATTTGCAAGAGTCAAGGCACAAGACACTAGGCAATGGCAAAGAGAAAGAGAGATCAGGTTTAAGATCTGTTTTGGAGGTTGAAATGATAGAATGTGGTGGAAAGAAGCTATATTGTACAATAAGCCAAAAAATGGAATAATCTCTTTCTTCCAGTTTATTGTATAATGGAGAGGTAGTTGACTTTTATTCTGTAAATGTATAGAAAACAAAAGTTTCATTCATCCTTCTCTAATGATGCCAATCTAATTTGATATTACATTTCCCTTCAAATGCTCTATTTTATTTAGTGACAAGGGATTTGATGCCCTTGAACTTTCCCAGGCAGTTTGTATGAAAGTCAGTTGCTAAGGGTATTCCTAAGGGAACCTGAAAAAAGCTGAAGATAAATAACCTCAGTACAATATGCAGATTAAGTAGACGGGTAGGTTTAAGAGTTACCTTTAGAAAGGAAAAGAAAAGATTTAGAATTCTGGACTAGAGTTGCTAGTTAATCACTGATTGGAAAAAACTCGGTCAAGTAGATAGAGTTTTACACTCCCCAGAGGGAGGATTTTTACATTTTTTCCTCTTGGGAATAAAGGTCAGCGTTATCATGGAGAGAAAGCAGGCGAGGGGTGTCCATCATTCCCCTCCCCTTACAATCTTCCTTTTCTTCTTCCCCCACCTTCCCAGCTCTTACTTCTGGCAACTCAACGATAAACGGCCTACGGATGGGAATCCATGGGGGTAACTGGGAGGTCTCAGAGCTCTAAAGTGAGGTGAAACTTCTGGGAAACGCTTTTAGCAATTTACTTAGGTTGAGTGAAAGAAGCAATGTGACATGCGAGGAAAAGCATGGGTTTGGGTCCACACAGCCATGAATTTGAAACCGAACTCCAGTACTTATCAGCGTCATCATGAGCAAGTTAGCCAACCTGTTTAAACTTCAGTTTAGTCGTCTCTAAAATGATGGTTACCTATGGAACCTGTGTTCCATGTGTTATGCAGGTACTCAGTAAGTACTCAGTACTTCTCTAGTACCCCTCTAAACTGGATTAGAGTAAGGAGCTAGTAATGTAACATTTATGTGAGAGAAAGATATTTGATCCTCAGATCACTCACTGGAGGTAGCAATCATTTGACAATTGACCAGATGATACTTTGTTGACATCTCTTCATTTGCTAATGGATAAAATGTTAGAAATGGAAGAAAAATAATTTCTAATTCATATCATTTGAAAACTGACGATCAGGCCTAAGAAACAGAAGACAATACTAGATAATTTTTAAGGTTAATCTTTCAGAGATTTTCCACAAGCATAAGGTGTCAGTGTTCCCATATTACAGAACAAGTTCTCTACCTATCGTTTGATATAGTTGTCTATCAGAAAAGTAAGAAGTACCTTAAGAGTAAATTGTAACTAAATTTTGTGCTATGTTTTTACTTGTGTTCATGTGCCTGTGTGTACACAAGCCGGGGTGTCATTTTAGTATGCTCAGAATTTAAACGTGTACAATTTGAGGTTCACTTTGAACACAGTCAGTTAGAGTGAAAACTCCTAGTTCTTTTACCTGTAGTATTTATTGAATTTGTTATGACATTCTTTCCATTATTGTCTTAGTACCCCAGTTAAGAAAAATTTTACTAAGGAACCTATTAATTAACATAATTAATACTTATTACATTGTACTAATCACACTCTTATTAGCATTTTAATATCACTAATAGCTATAAACATACTATGTATAATAAAAATAGGAATCATTTATTGAATGCTTTTTGTGTACCACATTTTTTTTGCTGGGCATTTTATATAAATTTTCACAGTTAATACTTTCAAAGGCCTCATGAGTTAAGTATCATTAGATAGAGGAGACATGACAATCTTTTCTTATTAAAGGAAAACTCACCTTATCCAAATCTTACAAGCATGATAGAATAAAATGGTAATGTCTTTAATTTAGAAAGTGCCATTTATAAAAGTGTACTGTTAACTACTTTACTAATTTGTGCCATATGCAATAATAATGTTACGTGACACAGGGCTGAAAGGCTGCCCTCCCCAAAAGTAGTATTTGATAAATTGTACACAATAACCCATAATAAAGAAACAAAATTCCATCTGAAATACAGAGAAAGAATTTAGAAAAACCAAACAATTTAGCTTGACTGGATTTCATCCAAATGTATTTCAAAGCTCATAAATATAGTGGGCTAAGATCATTGACATTGTCAGGGGATTATCATTAAATTTCAACCCAAAGGCAACAAACTCAGCCAATGCAGATATAGAAAGCAGTGTCTCCTAAAATAAAAGTAAAGTAAATATCACATTGTATTATAGTTCCTACTCTTTTCACTAACCAACGGGCTCAGAAATTAAATAATTAAAGATTTAAAACTACCACCACCTTAGCAGTTGACCAATATGTTACTAAATAAAATAAAATGACCTTACATTTGAAGTGTTCTCACAGCTCAAAAATTTAACCTATGCTCATTCATTTCCTATCTCCCCAAACAATACAATAACTTAATTATCCTATAGTTTTTAATAGTTTAATAGGTCAGAGAAGCCAAAGATTGGATATTCTTTCATTGTTACTTCACTTCAGGGAAAGAAATACAATATAAATTATATGGAAAACCTTACTTTTGTGTGTGTCTACCACAGTGCTTGCTTTCACTGCTAACTCTGCTGACCGAATACAGAATATTACCAATCAGATGAGTCTCCAAGAAGGTGGAAACATTGAAGCAAAATTCATAAAATAAAGAAGACAGACTCCAGAAATTCCAGTTCTTGAGAAACTGATTACACACAAAAGGGCTATTACATACAAAAGGGCTATTAAAAATGAAAGGGTTAGTAGAAAATCTTCTGGGCTTATTTAAAAAGAGAAGGTGGAATTCCATGAGATTCTTTTCTAAAGAAAACACTAACAGTGCTGTAGATCTACAAAACCTAAAAGGGTGTACAATGGACCCAAGTCTCTGCTTTGTGACTCATGGGTATACTTCATCAGGATGTACTTCCTGTTAGAGGGTTATATAGGTGAATAAGCTGACCAAGTCTACAGAGACAGAAATTCCACATGTGTCATAGGGATAACATTTATTTGATCTCAAGTTCTGCACACGTATGAAAACTAATTCTAATACAAACATTAATGAATTCAGTACTGTTGGTGGTGTTTTGCCTCTAGATTGTCTTTTTCCCCCCTCTAGACTATAACTCAGATGACTTTAAATTTACACTTATAAATTGTACATTTCTCAAATCTTTTATAAAAGCATAGGCTAAATGAGATAATTTTTAAAGGTGAGTTGGAGATTTCCTTTTAAAAGTAGTAATAATAACAAAAGCACTTGTAAGACAATAATAATGAATAACCGAATATATATTATGTGCCAGGCACTATGCTTAGCGTTTTATATACATTAGTAAATTAATAAAACAATCAATATGTTTGAGAACCTACTTCAGACTAGGCACTATACAAAGCATGTCACACACATACACACACAAACACACACATGATAGAAGCAATTTTAATTATACAACAGGGCTAGAAAATATAATGGATAAGAGAATCGGGAGATTTTTGGTAAAACTGAATAGGTCCTTTCATATTTCTCCGTTTGAATCTCTCCAAATATCTCTAATGCCTGCTTTTAAAAAGAAAAGAAACTATAATAATTTTGAAAAAAAATATTCACAAAGAAAACTCCTACTCTTTTATATGAAGCACTGATTCTTAACTTCTTAAGACACACAATATTCTCTACTACTTCTGAAAAAATCATTGAAAAGTAGCCATAGAAACTTAAATAATAACTGAAAATAGTCTTCAGAGATCAATAGGCCAGGAAGAAGCCTTAGACTATGCACTGCCCTCCACCCACATTTTTCAATGCCAGGTACTTTTATTCGCCAATACTTTCTTCTGCTTTTCTTTATATTCCTACATTAAGGAATATCAGCATTTATTTATAGAAATATCCTTAGAGTATTCCCACAAATGCATATTTCTATGAAGAACAAGAAAACATGGAAGTTATAGTATTCTGAGGTCCTTTTAGTTTTTTTCTTTTATTACTATTATTAGGTCTACTGCTAATTTCTAATAGGTTGAATCTTTCATTAGACCCAAAATATAGGGCTCTTTATTTAGGACTTGGACATAAATATCAGTTGCACAGTTGTTGTTTTCATGGTCATTTTAAGTTATTTCAACCATTAATGCTTTAAGTCCCTGAATATCCTAAGCTGTCTAAGTACAAATATACTCCCACCACATTCCTCTATGCTAACCTAGTAATGTAGTGGGAGTAAAGTTTCATTAAAATATATGAGGGAAATTGGGTCACTATTAACATTTAAAAATTAAACAATATACATGGTAGTCATAGGATGTAAGATGTAGCCAGGCCTTCAGAACTTCTGAGGCATCACTTTAAGACATCATTTATCATTCTGATAAAGCTGAGGTCAAGTTTCTAAAAATGCAACTTGTTAAAAGCAGGAATAAATGAATGAGAGATGAGTCAGCTCATTCGATGGAAAGGGTAAAAAAATACTTCAAAAGCACACCACATGACTTGGTAAATATTCAGTGTATCAAAATGCAGTTGCCATCTGGCGTTGATAGACCGGGCTAGAATAAGTGTTAAAGAAAAAAAGAAAAAAAAAAAAGAAAGGAAATAACTCAGGCAGGTTAATGTGCTCTTGTCTACAATTCATAATTCAGGTATTAAGTGCTTTAATAAATATTCACTACAAAAGAAAGGCTGCGTTTCAGTCCAACCTGGGCAATATTTGTTGGGGGTGGTTGGAGAGGAATAAAATAAGATAAGACCTGATGACACCTACATATGCTAAAAACAAAAAAGTGTTTTAGGTAAAGCAGAATTCTCAATCATATGACAATACTGCCAGAACACCAGCTTCACAACTGAGCACAGGGAAGTGGTAAGCCTACATTTAGAAAGAAACTGAAATCTTGCTTATTGTCAGCTTTGAATATTCAAGTATTCTTTTCTTTGGCTATGACTATTTAGAAGTATACAGTAAACTAGGGAGTAAACAAAATTGTTGGCTGGATTGTAAAAGAAGGAAAACTTAAAAAGCCCTAACATTCTTTGTAGTTTTTAAGTTAGAATTTGCAATTAACTTTGCAGTATATAATCAAATAAAAAGTACATGTGAACGGTTTTATCCCTCTTGCTCAAGAAATAAAGCACATTTAGAAAATAGTATCATTTACACACACACGAAACGACAACATGAGCTGTGAAAACTTGCCCAAAGTGTCAATGCCTGTCCAAGGCCATGTCTGGGCTTGTTATTAGACACTTTTATCCTTAACCCTCTATATTCCCAGGGTTTCCAAATCTTGACAATCATGTACATGACATCTCTTGGAAATAAGGCATTAGGCAGAAAAGAAGTTTTAACATAGCTTTAAAGATTAATTAGGAGAGGGTCCAGGGAAACTGTTAGCAAAATGTATGAAGCACTGCAGGCAAGAGTTGATTAGGGTCAAGGATACGTTTTTTAAAAAATTGAGGTAAAATTTACATAAAACAAAAATTATTGATTTTTAAAGTGTACAATACAAAACGTTTTGATAAATACACAGTCAGCCCTCTGTATCCTCAGGTTCCATATTCTCAGGTTCCGCATCTGCGGATTTAGTCAACCTTGGATCAAAAATATCCTTCCCCTACCTCCACCAAAAAAAAAAAAGTTATGGTGTTGCTGACTTGTACTATGTAATTATGCCTAGGATGGTGTGTCTGTACCTAACATGCACTTTTTTTTTCTTGTCATTATTCCCTAAACAATACAGTATCACAAATATTTACATAGCATTTACATTGTGTTAGGTATTATAAGTAATCTAGACATTATTTAAAGTAGACAGGAGGACATGTATAGGTTATATGCAAATACTACGCCATTTTATACAAGGCAATTGAGTATCCTCAGATTTTGGTATCTGTGGGGTGGTTCCTGGAACCAAACTTCCCCAAATAGCGAGGGATGGCTGTACACACCTGCATGATCACCATCCCATCACAGAAATAGGAACTTCCTTTGTGCCCCCTTCTAGTCAATTCCCACCTCTCAGAAACAACCAATATTCTAATTTTTATCATCATCGATTATTTTTCCTTCATATAAATAGAATCATACAATGTGTAGTCTTTTGGGTCCTGACTTTTTTTACATAACACAATTCTGAAATTCATCCACATTGTTGTCTGTATTGTAGTTCATTTTGCTTTGTTTTTTTTTTTTTTTTTTGCTTATTAGCATTCTATTTCTCAGGAATGCAATTACAAAATCATAGGGTACGTATATGTTGAACTTAATAAGATAATGACCCAGTGTTCCAAAGTAGAACATTCCCACTAGTAAATGTGAGAAGCCAAGTACTCTACATCCTTGTCAACACTTGAATCTGTCAGTCTTTTTCATTTTAGTCATTCTAGTAAGCATGAACTAGGATCTTGTGGCTTTAATTTTAATTTTCTTAATAACTAATGATGCGGAGTACTTTTCTTATGAGCTTATTGGCCTTTCTTAGATCTCCCATTGTGAAATGCCAACTCAAGTCGTTTGCCTATTTTTAATTATTTTTCTCATCTACTTGCTATTGATTTGTAGGTATTCTTTATATATTCTACATGAGTTCTTTGATATATGTATTGCAAATATTTTCATCCAGTTTGTTGCTTGTTTTTTCCTTTTCTTAATGTCTTTTGATAACTAAAAGTCTTTAATTTGGATACAGTCTGACAATAACTTTTTCTTTTATGTTTAGTACTTTCTGTGTCCTCTAAAAAACCTTTACCTATCCCAAGGTTATGAGATTTTTTTTTCCCACATGTCATTTTAGAAGCATTACAATCTTAGTTCTTGCAGGTGTTAAATAGATATTAAATTAATTTTAGTATGTAATGTACAATAGAGTCCAATTTTTTTCCCCTATGTCTATCCAGTTTTTCAAGCACTATTGAAAAGATTTACCTTATCCCAATTAAATTACATTGTGACCATTGTTGATAGCAATTGACCATATGTTTGGAGTTTATATCTGGACTCTTTTTCATTTCTGTTGCAATGACCTATTTGTGTATGTTTTTTGGGGGGGGCTAAGGGTTGGGAGTTGGTATAATCTGTCTTTACTATTTATGGAGGTCTTGAAATTAGATAGTGTGAATGTTCCAACTTTGCTTTTCTTTTTCTAGGTTATTTGAAATTCCACATGAATTTTAAAATCAAGTTGACAATTTCTCCAAAAATTAGGGAAAAAACAACAACCCCAAAACCATTGAGATCTTGACTCGGATTGTTGACTTTACAGATCAACTTGGGAAGAAATGACTCTAACAATATTGAGTGTTCATCCATGAACAATAATATTTCTCTAAGGACTATTTAGTTTTGAATGTAGGGAACTTATATTCCTTTGTTAAACTTATTCTTAAGTATTTTATATTTTCATGCTATTATAAATTGACTTTAAATTTTATATTCAAATTATTTGCCACTACTATGTAAAAATATAATCAATTTTTGTATAATGATTTTGTGACCTTCTTAAGTGCACTTATTAGCTCCAGTAGTGGTTTTGTATATTCCTTAAGATTTTCTAGCATAAAAAATCATGATATATGTGATAAAGACAGTTTTACTTCCTTCCCTATCCTTATACCTTTAATTTATTTTTCCTGCTTTATTACTCTGGCTAGAATCTTTAGTACAGTGTTGAACAGAAATAGTAAGAACAGATATCCTTGCCTTGTACTAGATGTTAGGCAGAAAGTGTTCATTTAGTCTTTCGTTAAGTATGGTATTAATTGTAGGTTTTCACAGAAGCCCTTCATCAGATTGAGAAAGTTCCTATCTCAGTTTTCTGAGTTTTATTCTAAATCCCTGTTAAATTATTTCAACTGATTTTTTTCACATCTATTGAGAAGATCATATTTTTCTTTTTTATTCTAGTAATATGATGAATATACATTGATTTATTTTCAAATGTTAAACTAAACTTGCACTTCCGAGATAAACTCTAGTTGGTGATGAGGTATTACTCATTTTATGTATTGCTGGGCTTTATTTGTTAATATTTTTAAGAGATTATTATGTCCAGACCCAGGAGGGATACTAACTTGCAATTTTCTTATATCTTTTTTAGGTTTTGCTAGTAGGATTATGTTGGCCTCATAAAACAAATCAGGGAATGTTTTCTCCTTCTATATTTTCTGCGAATTTGTGTAGGTTTAATATTATTTCCTCCTTAAATGTTTTACAGAATTCTTCAGGAAAACTATATGAGTCTGTATTTGTCTTTTTAGGAATGTTTTTGATAACAAATTCAATTTCTTTAATACATATAGGGTTATTTAGATTTTCTGTTTCCTGTGTCAGTTTTGGCAACATGCCTTTTAAGGAACTTACCAATTTCATTAAAGTTGTTGAAATTATTGGCATGAAGTTTTCATAATATTACCTTGTTATCCTTTCAATATTTGTGTGACATGTAATGATATCTCCACTTTCATTACTGCTATTGGTAATTTGAATCTTTTTTTCTTGATCATTCTTATTAGAGGCTTATGAATTTTATTTATCTTTTCAAAAAATCAAGTTTTGCCTTTGTAATTCTTTTTTGTTTGTTTTCGATTTCTTGGATTTTAGCCTTATTATTTATTCCTTTTCTTATTTCAAGTACTTCGGGGTTTAACATGATTATATTTTTCTACTTTATTTAAGTGGAAACCTATGCCATTGATTTTAAACCTTTCTTCTTTCTTCTGTTTTAGAAATAAAAGCTCTAGATTTCTGCTAAGCCCTTCTTTAACTTATGCCATGGATTTCAACATACTGCATTTTCAGTATAATTTGATTTAAAACAGTTTTATAATTTTCCTCATGAGTTTATCCTTTCAATTATGGGGTATTTATAAATTTGTGTTCAATTTCCAAATGGTCTTTTCTAGATATTTTATTGTTTTAAATTTCTAATTTAATTATGATCAGAGAACATATTCTGTAGTATCTCTGTCTTTTGAAAATGTTTGGTGGCCCAGGCTGTGGCCTAACTTGGTAAAAGTACTGTACGTAGTTGTAAAGAATGCATATACTGCAGGTGGGAATACTGTTCTATAAATGCCAAAGTGGTCAAGGTGTTTGACGGTGATTTTAATATCTTGTATACCCTTACTGATTTTCTGTCTACTTATTTTATCAAGTACTGGGAAAAGGGTATCAACATCTCCACTTCTTATTATGGATTTCTCTATTTCTCTGTTTTTCTGTCAGTTTCTGCATAATGTTTATTACTTATGCCTTCATGATAATTTGACATGTCATTATAAAATATCCCTGTTTATAACTAATAATACTCCTTCTCTTAAAGTCTATTATTAATATAACAACAGAGGTTTTTTATTCTTATTATTTGTATTCTGTATGTCTCCCCATTCTTTTACTCTCAAAATCTCCATATCTTCACATTTAAAGTACATTCCTTGTAGACTGTATGTAGTCAAGTCTTACTGTTTTAATCCAGTCTGACAGTCTCTGCCTTTTAATTATAGTGTTTAGAACATTTACATTGAATGGAATTATTTCTATGGTTGAATTTAGATTTAACATCCTATTATCTGCTTTTTATTTTTTCCTTTTTTGTTCCTCTGCTTTCTTTTCTGTTTTTAACAGAATAAATTGGTAATTTATTATTCCATTTTAAATCCACTATTGAATTTTTAGCTGCACTTTTTTGCCTTAGTTTTTAGCAGTCATCTAGGGATTATAACATAGCTCTTTATCACTGTCTTATTCCAGTTAATATGGTACCACTTCATGTAAATGTATGAGTCTTATACAACTATAATTCTATTTACCACCACTCTGTCCTGTGTAGTATTTTTATGTATTTTAAATCTATAAATACTAGAGATCCATGATAAAATGTTACAATTTATGTTTTAAACACTTTTTTAAAAATAACAGGATAAAAAAGATATTATTTTGCATGTACTTTGCCATGTGTAGACTTCTGAGTTGACAGTTTTTCACTGTTTTTAGCCTTCATCATTTATGATAAGGATCAGTTGACATTTATTAATTGTTCTTCTATAAGCAATCTACTCCCCACATTCCTCTAGCTACTTTGAAAATTTTTATTTTTATCTTTGGCTTAAAGAAGTTGGAAAACAATACCTGCATGTGATGTTCCTTGTATAATTTTGCTTTCTCACCAAATTTTGGATATTTTCAGCTATCATTTCTTCAAATATCATTTTTGTCCCATTGTTTCTTCTGACATCTCCAATCTGCAGTTAAGCCTCTCCAGTGAATCATTTTCATTTCAGATATTGCACTTTAACCCTTTGGTAGTTTTTTTTTTTCCTTTGGTAGTTTTTAATAATTTCATTTTTTTTCTCTTCTTTGGAGATACTCCAAGAATATTAGACTGTTTGATATTGTTCTACATATCACTGACACTCTGCATATTTTTTTCAGCCCTTTTTCTCTCTGTCTTTATATTAATAATTTCTATTGATTTATATTCAAGTTTACTGATACTTTCTTTTGCCATTTCTAATCTGCTTTGAAGACTCTCCAATTATTTTCTGTTTGTTGTTTTCAGATATTGTACCTTCATTTTTTGGTTCTTTGTAATAATTTCCATTTCTGTGCTTATTTTCTCATCTGTTCTCTCATTATGACCATATTTTCCTTTAAGTCCTAAATATATTTATAACTTTTGCTTTGAAGTCCTTGTCTGTTAATTTAAACATCTGGATCATCTAACAATTTTTTTCTATGGACTATTTTGTTAAGTTAGAGGCTACAGCTTCCATGTTCAGTCATTATTTAATTGCATTTGGACCTTGTGTATATGTTATAGAGAATCTGGGTTCTGTTATCTTCCTCTAAGAATGGATTTTATTCTAGTAGGCCATTAAATTACTGCTTGATATCTTTGACATCGTGGTGACTTGGTCCAATGCTTCGTTATGTCCTTTCAATGTTACACTGTTGTCCCCTTTTCTCAAGTTAATTTCTCAGTCCTGGGTCATCATCTATATTCCTAGATTGTGGCCCTTCTGGGTTTTAAATTAAGCCTTAGACATTTACCAAACCCGTCTAACTTAGTAACACTCAAAAACTCCTAATTTTGTCTTTCTTTCATCAGATTTATGTGCCCCGTTCTTTTAGACTTCTAGCTATTCCTTTTCTGCAGGTCTTTATAGCATCCCATCCACATGCACAATTCACAAGTCAGCCAAAACAATAAGAGAGTTATAGGCAGGTTTGTAGGTGCCCTCTCTTTGTGGCTCCATCCTTTCCAAGATTTCATCCCTCAATTTTAGCCACTCTGCCAACTCTAAACTCCATCCTCTGATACCTCAAACCAATAAGACTGTGGCTTGTTCTTCTACACTATAGAGGCTGGGGAGTTCTTTGATGGGAAAAGTTGTAATAAAAGTGAATTTCACCCCATACACTTTACTCCAGATTCTGTCTTATTTGGTCATTCTCCAGTGCCTTCAAATAATTGCTTGTTACTTTTCAATTGTAGTTTGGTTGTTTTAAAAATTCATAACCAGAGTTTGAAATTGTTATCTGCAGACATGTATGTCCTGGAATAGCATAAGTTACTCTTCCATTACCAAAATCAGAACCATCAAAAGTGTTATTTTATGATAGAGAGCATTTAGAAATTGATTTGGAAAATTGCATTATAATCAAAGTATCAATAGGCTTTCCTCTCCCAATTGACTGCTTGTTCCTTATTAGAAAAGGCTATTTTTTCATCTTAAAAAAAAGAAAACCATTCACAGTGCCTAGAAAAATGGTATGTATTCCACTTACTAAATATGACCAATGAATATTTGTATAGCTAAATTGAACAGAATAATCTATATGAGTGAAATGAAACAGAGTTACAAATAAAGAAAATCACCTTCAGGAATGTGCTTGGGTGATCAGTGGGATTATTATGACAGAGAATCTGAACATGTGGTGCTGTTGTGCAGAGAAAATGGGTAACTCAATCCTCACCATTTTAAAAGCCTATTCTAAGACAAGCATTTGCTAAGGATTTTATATACAGGGACTTATAAAATACCCCATGTAGTCAGACTCCAGAGTTAAATTCCAACCATTCCCTCTTACTGCCTACTCAGAATTGAGATCAAGCTCATTCACAACATTCATCACTTGTTCTAACAATATGAATCTTCTATGAATATTCTTCCCATTTTCTACACTAACAATTTGCTTCCTCTGTCATGTAAACTTGCTCTCCATCCTTCCCATACAATCCTTGTTCATTTCACAGAGCAACTAGAAAATAGAGATCTCCGGATTGAAATAGTGAGCGGTCCAGGAATACCTCAGGAATCAATGAACCTGAAACAGCCTGTCCAGCTCTGTCCACCCCTCTTGTCCTCTAGAAATCAGTTTCAAATTCACCTCTTCGAGAAAGCCTCTAATATTTAACCTGGAACCACCTACCATTCCACCTGACCAATTACCTTGGCAAATTGAGATAACAGACCAATTATTAATTATTTACTTTTATGTCTCAACAACATTCTAGGTGCTGTGTGGGAAACAAATAAAGAACAAGACAACGTCCTTAGTCACAAGCACGTTATTATACTTTGGTTAGGGGGACTCTTACCACCACACAGTCACCTATAGTGTAACCTTCATCTAACTTACTAATCTTATGTATGCACATGTTTCAATAGGTCACTTTTCTTTCTTTTCGTAAAGATTTCATGCAGGCTATTCATTTCAAAAACCTAATTGACTTCCTATTGGCATCCATCCTTTTAACCCTGAGAATTGAGGGCTAAGTGGAGCCCTGTGGCTCCTATCAGGTCCTTCTGATGGAATTCAGTCCTTGCAGCCTTTTCCAACCTTCCTCACTGAGCTTGTAATTAACTTAACTTTTAAAATCTTTGTACACATTTAAAATCTTTGTACACATTAGGTAATATTTGTCCTCGGTGCTCCCAGGGGACTGTGGTAACTGCCCAGCTAGGAAGCCCTACCCTTCATTATTCAGCAACAGCTTGAAGAGTATTCTAATTCTAACCTTCCGCCCTCTGACAGACCAGCTGCATCAAAGACTGAGTTCCCTTGTTTGTTTGTTTTTTTCCTGAAGCAGAATCACTATTTCAAACGGAGTCATCTATTAGAAAAGTAAAAACCCTGGATCTAAATTTTCACAACATGTCTCTTCTGTGAACCACGGCAAATCTAAACTGGATTATGCCTCATGTTAGAGTCAGGACTCATGTGGTCCCTTTTTCTCTGCCCCTCTGAATCCCTGCATGCTGTTCACGGGAAGTTGCTGGCTTTTGAACTGACAGTTTGGAAATGAAGGAATTTTTCTTTTAGGGAGAATAGTCCTTCAGTGATTCAAACAACGAGGCTTGTGATCAAAATAATTCATAAAGGAAAAGATTTATGAAGTGACTTCACTAGCACACAATGCATTTTTTAAACTTTGTTTTTTAAATAAATCTGTCAGTACACAAGCCAAGACAACACATCTGAATGCAATATCAGTGGACACACCCTGAATCTCTTCTCCTCTCCTAGTCCAAGGCTGTGGCATAAAAACATAAATAAAAAATAAAGCAAAAAAAAATTCTCTGTCTTTTTTAATTTAATCTTTGTGTTTTTAAAAAATTAAAAAAATGCGAGTTCTATAAAAAGACTTACAAACTGTGCATACTATTGTTTCCTACCTAAAACGTGCTTTTTAAAAATGCATTTCCATTTACCACTGTGCTTGTTTAAGAAAATAAAAAAATAAATAAAGAAGCCCAACTTATAATGAATCTCTCTGGCACAAGGAAGCCTGTTCTAATCTCCCTTTATCAGGTTTGAGTGATAGTTCTGCCCAACGAGTATTGACAGAGCCGTCCTGTTTCTCAGGCTTTCGTTTCCCTCAGTTGGAGAAGGATACAGTGCATTTTCACATTCTCAAAGTCTGCAGTTGTTTTTATATAAGAAGCAATTTGCTTGGGTCACGTCAGGTCGAATGGGATGCCTGCCCAGCTCTTGGTTTTAAAGGAAAAACATACAGAAAGACACAAAAACACAGCAGTTTCCTTCATTAAATTCCACTCTACCTGCCATGGGCTTCTAGCCACAATGGAATTTCCCACCCTGGCCTAGACTAGTCTAACTTTTATTTTTAGGGATTTTTTTCCCCGTAAATCTTATGAGCTTTCTTTCAAGTAAACTTTGAGGTAAGAATTATTAAATGATAGAGTAATTGCTGGGTTTATAAAGAATCAGACATGAGAAACAAATGCCTGCTGACCTTCCATAATATTGTTGGATAACCATCCCTTAGATAACAGACTTTCAATAAACTATTCATAATAAGTACAACCAGACAGGTAATGTAATTCAAAATCAAAACCTGAAACATGAAATGATGAGGGGAACAGCAGCTTTTCTGATATCCTCTACTTTACCATTACATTAGATAGACAGGATTTTAGAGGAAACAAAAATAACTGAAAAAACAGGAAAACATATAGATAGACAAGAGAAAAGACAGAATGGGGGAGAGGGAGAGGGAGGGAAAAGGAGGGGGAGAGGAAGGGAGAGGAAGCAGAGAGGGAGGGCGGGAGAGAGAGGCAGGCTGGCTTTTGGACCATTGTCTCCTGAAAGCCATTTATGCTTTTGCCCATAGCCTGGGGGCAACTGATTTAATCAAGACTGTTCAAGTGGATTTTCTAAACTGAAAAGCAACAGGGAGAACTTCCCAAGAATCCAGACTGGGTCTGCTGCAAAATACTTGGTTTGGGGCCTAGAGCTAAGTAGACGCTCCACGTTACACTCAGGGTCGTAAGGAAAGTGGCTCAGTGCCTCTGTAATTCTTTGTCCCTTTCATCTACCTCACCACTTGGTGTCTCTTGGCATTCCCAAAGCTCTCCAAAATGACCCTGCCTGGTTCAACGATTTATAGTCTGGGACAAAAACAAAAGAAAGATAAAAAGGTCTGGTATTGAGGGAGGAAAGTGTACCCTCTTGCTATCCTTGCTCAGCATAAATAAAGACTGAAAGATGTGATTTCGGGGGGATGTGAAGCTCACTCTCCCCACGTTTAGCAATAACCTCGTCATAGCCAAAGTGAGGCCTTCGCTGAACCAACTCACTCTAAAACATATCAAGTTGGCCCTCTCATTCATTATTTTCAAGCTGGCTTTTGCATAATCTCCTCCAAATGATGAAGTTTACTTTTCAGGCATGTCATTCGCTCTTAGCATTTTTGTTCTTTACCCATTTCAGCTTCTTATCCTCAAACCCACGACTCCTTTTTAAAGTTGACTGATAATGCAGCCATTCCTTCAGCATCACAGCACATTTATAAACCAAAGATTAGTTCACTCTATCTGGCTTCCAACACCATTTGCTGCTTGAGACCATTTCATGAGTTTGTCTACTCATGTGAATAAACAAAAATTGGTCGATAATGTGCATTTGGAAAGGGAAAGAGCAGCTACCTGGAACACAGTCCACAGGGGCCAGAACGGCTGCCACGGGGTTCACGGATGCTTCCCTTGCATGTTCTAGTCTACAGCAACTTTATTTTAGAATTAGGAGTTTGCTTCTTCGATGGAGGCCATTTTCCTCCAGTAAAACAAAGTGGTTTACCATGACATTAAATAGTGACTTAGTGATTTTAGAGTTTCTTCTAACTCTAAAGTAAATGGTCGTGACACTCATGAACTTGTATCTAGACAATTAATCTGAGCATTTTAGTAGTTCCCTGAGGCTGCATATGATCTCTTATAATTCCATGCAAAATCTGAGATTTTGAACCACTGTAGTGCATGGCTGCACTGCCAAGGCATAAAGCAAATTCATTACTTATGGTGACTCCGCCTCAAGCACTTAGTGAACTGAAGTACAAAGAAATCTTTACTTTACTTCAGACAGAACATTAGGATTAATGCTGAAAACCAAGGAACTAAGAGCCTGTAAATATACCAACTCCAAGAAGAAGAGGATTAAACAACACGAGTTTAGAAACAAAAGTAGTGCCGTATCAGTATGTGACTATGCAGCCAATCATTACAACAGAACTAACCAAATGACAGCCTCAGCACCAATGGAAATATTTTTGTGTGTAATTCTTGAAGCACTACTTGAATTGGATCCATAGGAAACAGTTTCACAGATCTATTACTCACCTTCCTCCTACACACAGATACACACACACACACACCACCACACCAAACACACACATAGTATTAGACTAGTCCTAGTGTTAAATTTGCACCTGTGAGCCACTAATACTGCTTTATATACACTGCAGAAAGATGAAAGTGAGAAAACGGCCATGGCCATGGTTTTTGTGTAATGCTGCAAAGAAAGAAAAGAGGCCTAAAGCAAGTTAAAGGTAAATGGAGAGTGAAGAAAACAGAGGCGAGTACGGATGCCTTAGGAATTGGCGATAGGACTAACCTTGTTTAACACATTTATAAATGACTTGCTCACCCCGGCGTTTTGCACTATGCCTGACATATAGTGGAAGCTCAATTAATTTTTTGCTGAATGAGTGAATGAATGAATAACCTAAAATAAGGAGTGTACAGTCAATAATACAAGGACGTGGATGAAATGAAAGTTTTCTGAGAAGGGAAGAACTAAGCTGACGGGGCACAGTATTGGTCCAGGTGTCAGAAAGGTGTGAACATGGATGACCAACATATTCAAATGTATGAGGATAGCTTTAAGTGTTAACCAGGAAGGTGAGTAGAGAACCGCTGGGCTCTTTTAGGTAAAAAGACCCTGAAAATGTTAGCCATTGTTAAGAGAATTAATGAAAATAACATTAGACTTTTCTTATGTTAAACCCTCTGCACTCAGAGTACCATGTCCTATGAGTTAACACCCCAGAGTCTCACACAGGGCAGTCCTTAAAGACTCCAAACTAGATTAATATAATGTAAGCTAGTAGAGAACAAGTTATTTTGTGATATCATAACAATTCATCAACTATGAGAAAAATGCAAACAAACACGGCTGTTAATAAATGTTATTTAGTAGACGTCATCTGACATCTCTTAGTAACTGGCTACCATAGCAGCTTCCTAATAAGTCTAATTTTCCCTACTCTCTGAGCTCATGAATTAGTGATCTTGTAACTTTGGGTGTTTACATTTATTCATCCATTCAGCAAGCTTTTATTGAGTGCTTCCTCCAGCTGTACCGGTCTGGTAAGACTAGACTAAATCCTTTAGATATTGTCACTATCCTCAATGGACCCATTCTCCCTTTGTCCCTTGTATTCTCTGATTTTTACTGGGGGTTATCAATTATGTTTGTACATAAGATCCCTGATACCAGCTCCTGCCCCACCTATATTTCTTGATTGATTTCCTTCCTTTCATCTTATGTCTGTCTTCCTGGGAGGAGCCAAAAGGTTGTGGAGATCTCAGCAGTCGTCACAGTGCCGTCTAGAGTGGGGCTCCATCAGTCTCGGACATTGCCCTGTTGAAGACATCTAATGTCCTCTCCACAATCAAGAAGTAATTTGATTTCCTTTGCATCAGTAGAAATATTACAAAGTAAACAAAAGTTCTTCTCTTATAAACTCCAATAGCAATCTGCTCACCAACATCAGTTACTAAATCATATCATGACAGAATTCTAAAGTACCTGTTAGACTTTCTTTCTACAAGTTGCCTATTTTCTCTGAATACAGTTAATTTACCTGGCAACAGAGATTAATTAGCTACTTCTCTTTGTTAGCAGGTAGAAAGTATAATCTTTCTTTGCTTATAAAAAATTCTGGTAAGCGGGGATGGGTTTCAAACCTTTTTCTTATTGGGTAACCATGGTTCAGTTATCAGGAACTCCAAGTTCAAAAGTGATTCTGTTCTGGGATTTTACACTAGATGCTGGAGATGGGTAAACTGCTGAAGACTTCTTAAATGAAAGAGGAGCACCCTGGTCTCTTCAATCGCAAGGGAAAAGCAGGCATGTTAAAAGGGGTTTTAGAGTATCTGGAATACATGATAAGCTCTTGGCTTTCTTTTAAAAAACTACCCATGAGTTTCTCTTTATAAATGGACAGGCTATAGTGAATGCGGTACCTCATTCCCATGGGTGGTGCTTTGCAGAGACATATTACCAATACCTTTTCCAGTGAGATGTAAGTAAATACTAAAAACAGATATGGGCTGGGCAAGATAATTTTAAAGTATAGGTAGAAAACAATAATAACTACTATGATTACATATGAACTGTGTAAAACAATAAAATGAAAGTTCTCTATTTTTTAAGCTGTATCAGAATTTCCCTCCTATACTGTAATCATGCATCTTAAAATGTATATAAAAAGTAACTTTGCTAGGTTCACAAAACATGGCCTTGGTAAGCACGGCACAATGATAAGCAAAATCATTTTGAAAAGAATGAGTCTACATATATAATTTCATGATTTCTAGAAACATGGATGTCATTAGACTTGAAGGTACCAGTGGATTGAAGCAACTTTTTCTATCAGCCCAAATGTTATCTAACTGTAGGCTAGACTGATTAAACACATTTAGAAAGAAATGGGTCTATTTCTCAAACTTCTCACCCCTCTGCTCCTCTTCCTCCACAAATTTATGGCAGCTTAACCTCCAGCCAATAAGTTAGAGAATTGGGTAAAACATAATTTTGGCAATACTTTTTCTTTTTTTTTTTTTTAAGCTGAGCCATCCTGCCACCTGTTGGCAGCTCAGCTCGGGCTGGGACTCGAACTGCTGTTGCTCAGAGCTCAAACTCTTGAGTGAGCTCTTAACCAACTGAGCCACTCGGCCAGCTTGGCAATACTTTTTAAAAATTACAAATAATCAAAAGAGGTGACACAAATGTTTTAGATATTCAGAGAATAATTTAAGAACTACAGGCATTTACCTGTTGACTAATATTGATGCACAGCAAGTTATAAATATCAAGATGAATTTTAACCACAGTATTCCAGATCTAGGAATTTTTTAGTGGGTATAGTATATTTTTTTAAAAAGATGCTTAGAGATGCATAATTAAAAAAAAGATACCTGATTTATTTATGGTCTAAGTTCTTACATTTTCTGGAAAAAGTTTTAATGAGAATTAGAATTATCTGACAGTTAATGAAGGAGAGTGGGAATCATCTGTTACAGGCCAACCATGCTCATGAGCAAAATTATATTCTCTCAATTCCTCAAGTGGAAATGGGAGGTTATAAAATGATTTGAGACCTGATGGACAGAACTGATATTCTATGAAAATTTTGTAAGTGTTATGCATTTAAAAAATAGCACAGTACAATTAAAACAGCTGGTTATTAAATATGTAACCCTTTCTTTCCAATCATGTCCCTCTCTTAAATCTGAAGGGTCAACTATTTTCTTCACTTATTCTTTTGGATAAATATTTTGTTCATAGATACTTGAAATCCAGCCTATCAATTTCCCTTTACATTCTAACATATTTTAAAGGACATTAGGGGACCACGAACTGTGAAGGGCTGACTAATTTGGAACTTGCCTCCATCTCTTACAGGTTGTGTGACAGAGCAAGCTACAGAATTTCTCATTGGCCCAGTTTCCTCATCTATGAAAAGGTATAATAACAGCACCTACTTCCTCTAGTTACTATGCAGATTAACGAGTTTCATATTGTCAGTGTGAAGCTGCTTCTCTGAGTCTTTGAAATCAGGTTAAGGAAATCTCTGGTTTATTCATTTGGCTAGTGATCTCCCAATTTCAGTTCTGGCCTCTGACCTTCTAAAATCAGTGGCGTTAAGCCCTGCTTGTGTATTTTCCATCTTTCTGCCTCAAAGCCAAGATTTTAGTTTTCACTGGATCTCTCCTTAGCTGCATACTACTAAGAGTAAAATATCAACTATTAAACTATTTGAAGCAAATAAATGTTGAAAGGGGAGTTTAGTTAAGTCAATAGCCATGTGCCAGCATGGTCTGCCTTTCAGAAGATCACTGTCATAAGGAGACCAATAAATAAATAAAAAGGGTAAAATGTACATCTATGCCGAATCTTGGAACCCTGTCTCTAACACGTAAGTCATTAAAAAAAACTCTGAGTCCTGCCTATGTAATTTTGCATTTAAAATAGAATCCATAACAGCTCTGTGAAAGAAATTCACAGTAAGAACTACTGACTTTCTTCATATCAGATTTTTCTGGACTGCAGGAAAAACAACGACAAACAAATGAACAGTGGTTCTGGTTTCATGTACTGTACACTACTAATCCAGTGGTTTTTAACTGGGAGACAATTTTGCTCCCCCACCCACCCCACCCCTAAGGGACAATTGACAATGTCTGGAGGCAATTTTAATGCTCATCACTGAAGAGTTCTAGTGGCATCTAGCAGGTAGAGGCCAGGAATACTGATAAATATCCTACAATACACTGGATAGCACCTACCTGCCCCCGGCAAAGAATTATCTGGTCCAAAATGTCAGTAGTGCAGCTATTGAGAAACCTTGTACTGACTTGATATGCCCCAGAGACACAGGCCTTAAAACATCAGCCACATTAACACTCTAGATACTCCGTCTATGGGGTAGTCTAACAGTTGAAGAAGATGCTAGAAGAAACACCACTTCAAATATATAACCTGACACATCTGTATACATTGCTAAGGGAAGAACTGGTAAAGCAAGTAGTTGTTTATTGGTAGTTAATTATGCCAAATGTTATAAACAGATAATTTTACATTACTGAGTCAACCAGACTAATATCCTTTTTTCATTCCAGGGGGGGTTAAAAATAAGAAGTTATAGACGATGCAACATTATCCTGACACAGAGATATTTTGAAATGGTTTATAAAAAGCAATGAAAACATTGAAAAAAAAAGGGCCTAAATGAGTAATGACGAGTTGGGAGTCATTTTTCTGGGATCATTTTTGTCTACACGTGGTATTTTCCATATGTAGTGCGGGCATTCATTTGTGCAGATCGTAGCAGCACTTTTCTCACACTGCTTCTCTCCAAAGACAAATCAAAGGCCCAGGCTAAGAGTTTAGGAACCATTTCTGTACAAGAGTCATTTTCAGCTAAGGAAGCACACCACAAGCTCTAAGGTAGGTGTGAAATTTATTTTTTAAATAAGCCACAACTATTCTGCAAATATTTAGCTCAGCACTACACCACTGTTAAAGAATGTTGATTACATGTGAAAGGAAGAACCAACATAAATGAAATTTGAAAATGAAGAAAATAAAATATGTGAAAATTACTGTTGATATGGCTAAAATTCAAATACGTGACATTTAATTTTTAAGGGGTTCCCTGTAAAAGGCAACACATATTTTCCTGATAAAAGAGGATGCCTGAAATTGACACTCAGGTGAGCACTTGCACACTACCAGTGTGTCGTACTGCATGGATTTACTCACCTCTGCCATTAACATCCTGCGTTGGAATTTTATTTTGGTTAGTGGTACCAGAAGTTAAAATGCGTTGAGGACCTCAGAAAAATCAGCTTTTATTCCTTCCCTCTTTGAACCCCAAGAAGTTGCTTCCTAGGCAGCCATTTCTTACGGGTGCATAAGAAACAAAAGGTGAACTATCTGGCTTAGCCACACAGAGAATGGAAACTCACTAATTTCTGAGCTGTCGGTATGTTTCTTTTCTTTTTTCCATTTTCATTTCTAGATTTAGCTCCAAGTGTGTGCTCTTTCTCTCTTAAGGGGAAGTCCTAGAGTCACAGGACAGTGGAGGGGAGGGTAGAGATGGTTTTAGGCTTTTATAGCAGCTCAATTCAAAACTGTTAAAGACCTCCTACCAAGAGACCACCACTAATAATTACTTTTAGAGCAAGGCAAAGGGAGAGATTTAAATAAGGAAGTAAACACGAAGGAACCAGTAATGTTCTGGCACTATAAAAGATTCAGAAAAAAAGTCTGATTTCTGTTTTCAAGATGCTTACAATCTTGTTCTTGAGAAAAAAGACGAATCCACTTAACACAATGAGAAGCAGTCTAATGAAGTGTAAAAACGGGCGGTGGTAGAAGCGAAATGCTGTGGGGAGGCTGTGTCTCCTGCATCCTTTCCAACTCGGAGAAGAGAGACAGTGGGTCAAATGCAACTTACTCTAGTTTCTGATATTAGCTTCATAACACAGCTATAATCCCATTATAAAGAACTTCAAGGAACTGTTGACATTTTTTGCTGCCCTGTAGTTTGTCTCAAGTATTTCTTGAACTACTGGGCTACATGCGGAGAGGTCTGCTCTAATGGCATTTGTTGACCTGCATTAAAAGAGGGTTAGCCTGAGTAAAAGGAGATGAATACTACAGGGAACCAGTTAGTCAGGCTGTTTTTTGCATTATTTTTACAACATTTTATTGCTTTTAACCTAAAGACTAAGCATTTAGAGTAGAGCATTATACTCAAATAATCTTGTTGTTATATGAAACAATAAAATTGATTAAGGGTGCCTCTCTGTAAAGCTCAAAATGGGGATATGCAGATGTGGATTTACTGTGAATATAATGGGGCTTAACCCTCAGGGCCCCTCACTTGCATGGTCCCTTTGGAAGCCCTGTAGTTAATCTGTGATCATAACTGTGTATTTTTTTCTTAAAGAGGATCCCCCAAATAGTTGATGCTTCTGGCAAAATCTTGATCCACCCTGGGTATAAGGTCATCTTGACAGGATCAAACCTGATAGTCCTGAGAGGCCAATTCTGAGAAGGCTACACAATGTACTTTCACAAGGAGAGCATATAAATTATATCGCAACGTATTCTTCCTATCACTGCTGCCCTCCACCCTGCCAAAGAACAAATGCTGTCTCACCCCACTGTTACAAGGTTATGAGGCCCTTTTCATTAAAACCCGTCTGTTCAATGACTGGGGATAATCACAGTGTGTTTTTTTTTAAAGATACAAAATTCAGAGGCAGAAGATAATTTCTAAGAATAAAAACGTACATGAGAGAGGCAATTTTTTTTTTTACTAAAACAATAATAATTGTTATTCATAGCTAAAGGATACATGCATTTGAGAAAAGGCAGGACATGGAAATTCTCTCAATTTACAGTAATACCTACTGAAAAGAATGGCAACTTTACGTAAAGTGTGGGAATTTTTACCATGAGTAATACCACGTGTCTGGTTTCTGAAAACCCCTAATAAGTCCCACAAGCACCTCTAAACCCTACCATGGAATTCTGACACTTTGGAGTACGAACTTCAGAACAAAATAAAAGCTTTGGGTTTGTTATGTCTGTCTGCAGTTTTTCCTATAATGCCTTATCCCAGTTTTTGAAGAAAACTGAATAAAAATTAATTCAAGAATAAAAAAAAATGAATGAAACTACCCCAAATGGAATACTAAATTGAAAAATAATAGTTAAATTGTTCATAACCATTTCCTGTTATATTTTTTTCCTTTCCCTCTTAGAAGTAGAGTAAGAATGCTTCAAATAAAAAATGTAAAACCCGTCCCATCCCATAAAGGGCCCACTCACGTAAACAGGAAGCTTGTTAAAAAGAGTTTTTCTTGGTTCCCTGGCAAAACCCACTTTTTATTTTGGTGGCAGCACCCACTAAGGAGAGGACTCTCTTTGTGGGAGGGAGAAAAATTAAACATTGCAAGTCTATTAGGCACCCACTGGGTTAGAGTTAGATGACTGACTCGTTGGCTGGAGGGAACAAGGTCGCTCGGAGCTCCCAGAGGAGGCATCCTTAGGTACAGCCCGGCCCCACAGAGGATGGTCATACCTGCCTGGGCATCACAGGTCAACTAGAGGTTCCAAAGGAGCCAGGAGGTGCCAGTGCCTAAGGGCAAAGTGTTTTACATTCACATCGAGCTATTCTCTCCTTTCCTTTACACCTACATCCTACTTAATATGTGTCTCTGCCTTTCCTTTCCATGAAGCATCGTTGTGTAATGAAAAGACTATGTACAGGTTTTGTAATTTGAAAACTTGGTTTCTAGTACCAGCTCTGCCAAATACTGTGACATGTTGCTTTCCTGAGCCATCATTTTCTGATATGCAGAAGGGGGACCAACAAGTCTTCCCTAATCAGATCAAGCATCTCAGGCATGGCTAAGTGTCACCGGCCTTACAATTGATCACCTGAGGTGAAAACCCAGATTCCAGGGCTTATTGTGTTAGACAATCTGGGAGCTAGAAATCCTTGGAATCTGCCTTTGCAGCTCACTTCCCAATTGATTTTTGTATACATTCCAGGTTCAGGACCCCATCCTAACTTGTCATGAAGTCAGGATTAAATGAACCATGTAGGTGAAACTTATCTGTGGACTGCAAATCAAGACGTTACACGATTAGCTGCTCTCTTTCCTGATATTTGCCTGGGTAGCTCAAAGCACCAAAGGAAAAACGCAGGGCCACTTTCCCAAAGCTCTTGCTTGGAGCCATTCCTTTCCACGCCAGCAGCTTTCTGCTTTATCTTCTGTTAGGCAGGGTGGGTTCACGGGGGCTGGGGAAAGGGTGGCTGAGAGCTGTGACTCAGGCGGGGCTTCCGTGGAATTTCATTTATGTGACTGTCCCTACCCCACAGGGTGATATAAGGATTAATTCCTGTTTGGTAATTTACTGTGTGTAAAACGCCTTGAGCCCCTTCGAGGAAAGTGCTATATAAATGTAAAATAATAATTATTATAATAATAGTAACCTTCACTATTTAACTGATCAGCGAATTAGCCAGAAGATTTAGGCTGCCAAGGGACAAGCCTGAAACCATTATAAGTAGAAACACTTTACATCATCATATCTCATAACTGTTATCACAAAAAGGGGAAACAAAGGGCGAAAATTAAGATAAATCCATGTTCTCCACTGATTTAAATGACAGAGGATCAGTAATAATGTTTCATAAAAGCCAAGAAATGCAAAAGTGACAGCTACATTGTAATTCTAACTCAGGCACACATCCTGAGGTTTTATATACTTTGGTCTATTTTTTGTATGGAAAATATTTCATCAGTGCGACATCTAAAACTAAGCATTATTAAGGAACTTGGCTATGCTTTTGCTTAGATGGAATCTATTCATAATTCACCCCTATTGGTAGGTAATGGTTTTTACCTGAAAAGTATTGATGTTATTCTATGAAGTTCCAACTGATTCTATGAATCAGTTGTTTACAATCAATTTGACTCCTGTGGCTCTTCCTAAGAAAACGAGGGTATATTTGTATATTTGAATTTAGGAAACTAAAACATACAGGAGCTATAGGAAGAATATATTGTGATACATAAACTCACATGAGCCCAAATGCCCCCAGTTCTTACATTATTTGTTTTATTTATTTATTAGATTCATGGAGACCCTTCCATTCAAAGCTCAAAGGGCTGGACCCAGAACTTTCATATACTGAACATGAATCGCTTCTTAAACCACAGAAAGTAAAAGAAAAGGCTACAGAAATCTTACTGGGCAAGATTCAGATGTTCAACAGCAATTGTTTAGTTACTCTGCTTAGTTATGCATCGTTCAAAACACTTTCTCAATCAGGCAAGAAAGGTTCTTTTGTGAAGAACAGGCTTTGGAGCCTTCGACAAGTTTTAATTCTAGTTGTTTTATAGCTCACACACAAAGCAGTTTCGATATGTATGTAAAGAGGTACTGTACTTCCATGCAATGAAGTTTGTAGTTGAGTACTCTGAAAGGGAAAGAAAGCGAGCGAGGAGAGGAATGGGCGTGCGGTACTTTGCTGTATTCTTAATTATTAACTCCTGGTTCAAAGATTTAAATTTTTTAAAATCCAATACTGAGTGAGTAAAAACAGGTGTCGACTAAGGTGAATGAGTATGAGAAAATAAAGTTAATCAGTATAACTCAAATTATCTTGTAAATTAAGCTTTACTCTGTCTATAAGGCAGAGAGAGAGAGAGAGAGAGAGAGAGAGAGAGAGAGAGAGAGAGAGAGAGAGAGGAAGAAAGAGAGGGATATGCAAGGGAAGAAAAAAGGAAAAGAAAGAAAAGAAAAGAAATGCAAAGAAAAAAGAAAAGGAGGAGGGAGGGAGGAAAAAAGGAAGGGAGATAGGCAGGCAAAAATAAAAAAAAGCCAGAGTTATAACTGATTTTCTTTTCATAAAGTAGTAACCATTAGAAATGCCTTTTGATTTATAAAATGTCATGTGAGGCATAACACCCAACATGGCAACATGTTTTAAATGTGATGTGTGTTTAAACACATACATGAATAAACATACATATACATACAAATACACACACACACAGCACAGAGCAAAAATAGGGGTCTTTGGGCATAGTTTTCTGGCTTCAAAGGGTCTCTGAAAAGGGCGGAAGAAAAAGAATATCTGATAAGCTGCTTCTGCCGGGGTCACTAACAGAGAGCAAAACCAGTCAAGTGCTGCCAATAACCATTTCTATTACAAACATCTTTAAAATCCATCTTTCCTTGACGGATATTGCCCCTTTGGTATAGCTAACATGGTAGCCAATGCCCTGGTCTTCTAGTCACATTGGCATTTCTTGCCCTTGCATAGCATGCCCAGCTGTACCCATCAAAGTAGAAAAACCGGCAGCATTGTCTCAAAGACACAGCTTGGGATAAATGCTCCTTGTAGTTCCCCTGTTGATGAATATTATCATATTCTTCTCACGAATAAGGTTACTGTACTTTTTTTTTGAATTTATACACACTAGCCACTAAGCACATTACTGTTCCTTTAATGAAATGGCCTAAACGTGACAGTGAGCTGTGGCTTAGCAATCCCAAGGTTCTGTTTAAAGCTTCTGTGTGCCTATTTTTTAAAAATAATCTTTATATGCCCAAAAGAAGTAAAAAAATGCCACTAATTTTTTATTTGATATTACTGTTTTCTTCAGAAGGCTAACTGAGACTATCAATGGACAGGCACAAAGCAAAGAAAAACATATGAGGCTAGCAAACATACTATCTTACTGAATGTCTTTCACTTAAACATACAATGGAATCCTCTGCCATATTGTGTTTGCTTTTCCCATCATGCAAGGCTGAAGCACAGTTCTTGGGCTGAAAGTAGAAAAACCATGCTTTAAGTCTTCTAATGATCTATACCTTTGCCATACTAGCTTCTCCTTACATTTTAAATGCTAACTCATTAAGAAACAAAAAAAAAAATCCGAAGTATTGTAGTCACTAATAACAACAGCAGCAGTAGCAATGACAACATAAACACCTGCTAACATTTATTGGAGTCTTAGATGCCTCCAGGCGCCCCTGTGATCATGCGTATTGACTCACTACGTCATCACAACTCTACCAGGTAATATTATTATTACTCCCATTTTATAGATGAGGGCACATAAGCGCAGAGTTTAGAAACTTGCCCAGGATCACACAGCCATTAGTAGAGGAGCTGCTGGGATTCAAAACAGGGGAGCCAGACTCTGCTAGGTGATGAGTTGTTTGGTCTCGTAACGCTCCGTGCCCCTTCCCTCGCCTGAAGCTCCTCCCTATCTGACTAGCTCTCACTGTTCATTCTCCCTTCTGAACATTTACATGCTTGTTTGCACAGAGCCTGTTTTGAATTAAAAGCTCGGGATCTGGAGTCAGACACAAGGGTTTTACCCCAGATATCATGCCTCAGTTTCCTCCTGTGTAAAATAGGAATCATAATACCAATTTCATGTAGTTGTAGTGAGGGTTAAGTGGGATAACGCTCATTAGAGCTCAGTGGAGGGTCAATGCTTAATAAACGTTAGCTTCATTTCTACCGATTTTTATCTCTTAATACATACGATCCTTTTCCCCATTTAGATTATATTTCTCTTCAGAGAAATTATCAATATGAATCCTCATTGTTTTGTGTGTAGGGCTTTCCAGATGTTTAATACATGTCATTGAACTCTTAGATGTTCTAGGCACCCCTATCCTAACAGGCATTAACTCATTAAATCTTCATAACAATTACATCAGGTAATATCTTTATTTATAATATAATAAGTAATACAATATTTATACCAATATCTAAAATTTAGTAAGCACTTACTATGTGCAGGAAGTCTGCCAAGCGCACTGCAACATTATCTCATGTAATTCTCCCCATAAGCCTATGAACTAGGACTTTGAAAGTCTTCCCTTGACACGGGAGGAAGCTGAGGCTCACCGAGGTCACACAGCTAAGTGTTCAAGAATGTGAACCTTTAACCACAACCCTATCCTACCTGCTAAAGAATGAATTTAAGGGAGATGTTCAATCAATATTAGGTCTTGATTAATTGAATTCTTAATTATTATCTGTTACCAGAAACCTTGTGCTTATAGCAAGCTAATATGGCCTATCTAGTTAACTGTTAAAAAAACCAAAATATTGTGTGCCAGGCACATGCTAGTTACGAGCAATAAGAAAAAAAATACTACGGATCTAAAATTTTCTCGTCAAAAGCAATTAAGGATTTAATGTCATTTCACTTACCATCATTTGTTGTCTGCTTGTATAAAAATCAAACTTTTTCCTCTCTCCTTTTCTCTCCCTGCCCACTCTTTCTTATTCCTTCTTTTAAGCCCAAGTTTCATAGTATTAAATTTATACAGATTTTTGTCCATAAGAAGCTTATATGTCAAGGCAAAGAACCATTTTAATTATATTTACTCTTCATTTTGAGTATATTTCTTTTTCATATCTGACAAAGACTTTTGAAGTGACTAAAGAAAGGCAAAGCAACTTGATTTGAAAAAATTCTTTCATGTACAATCTTTTGTCTGTAATATTCTCATAATAGCTTAGAAATTTTAAAAGAAGGTTTTAGCTGTTTTTGTTCTTTTCAAATTGGCAAAATTTGATTTTTTTCCCTTCACATGTTTAGACTGGCTTTAAAATCAACAAACAAAAAAATAAGAACATATTCAACTTAAAAAATACACTCTTCGTTGGTGCCTTGGCATCATTCTATAATATCAGCATCACTCTGAAAACTGTGTTCTTATTCTTTTTAAAAAAAAAAAGACTTGAAAATTGCAGACAGAGAACTCACTCAAAACAAGCCTGCTATCTTAAGAAGAGAGCATGGTTAAGGTCAATGGGAGAACATAACGATTGCTATCACAAACTCTCCAATCAGCTGGCAGCTCTTGTCAATATTTTCTTCACCTCCACACTGAAAGTATGGGTGGCATTTTGTCTATGATTTTAAATGATATCTATTTCAGGATTTGAAATGGACAATTCTAAAGTCAGTAGTCTTCTAAAGTTTCTAAAGAAGACGACTATATACTTTGCATAATCATTATTTCTTATATATGACTGTAAGTTGTATTGAGTTGATAATTTCAAAAGGAGAGATATTCAATGAAAGAAAGCTCTCCTGAAATTCTGTCATTAAATGGCTCAATTATGGGGAATTACTTATAACGTAATGCCAAAGAAGAGCATTTTATATTTATCTAAGTGCATGAGCATAAGAGTGACCTTAGGAAGTTAGCGTAGTTTATTAATTCATTAAAGATACATTTGTTGTGCACCTACTGTGTGCTGAGCATTATAATGGACAATGAAAATATAAAAAAACAATCGACTTGATCTGTAATATAGTAGTGGAGGGCTGAGAGCCTATCATGTATAGAAGCAATGTCCTCAGTGCTTTATATAAACCACTTCACACCTGAAGGATAAGCAACACGGTCTCACAGATGAGAAAACCAAAGGGTTGAGTGGTTATAAAAGACTTTGTAATGCCATACTACAAAGTTTATATTGTATTTTATAAGTAATGAGGAAACATTTTCAAGTTGAGGAATGATATTAATTTTTTGTTTTAGAAAGGTAACTTTGGTGTTGCATTCATTTTCGATACAGTACCACTTTCACTGGCTAAAATGTCCACTCTACAAAGGTATGATTTTTGGGGGTGGAACTGTGTGATTCTCTAGCTGATTCAAAGTTCATCACCAGTGGATCCCAGTATGAGTTAAATAATATCTGGCTTCTGAAAAACACAGATTTGATGCCACTATTCTTTCTTTTCTGAAAAGTTACCTTTAATAATTCTCATTAGCTAACCAATAGAACTTCATTCGGAGACATCCATGATCTGCCTGAGAAAACTGTACAGCCTCATCTCCCACTAAATTCCATAACGACCTAAAGCCCTGGCAGCCTAGTCTCCTCACCATTCTGGAAACACACCAGGTTCTGTCATGGCTTCCTGCCTCAGTTCTCCTTATGTTCCAACAGTCTAGACTGCCTTATTCCTTTCTTCTACCAGGTGAAAATCTCATTCATGCTTTAACATCTACATACACTTCCTTTCCAAAGTTCTCCTTCTCACTCACCTTAGGATCAACCATAGCATCTGGCATATTCTTCTATAACAGCAACGTTTTTGTTCTACTTTATATTGAAGCTCTTTGTTTCTAAGTCTCTCTCCTTCTAGAATCTAGATAGTATTGGCCTGAAATCTTTCATCAAAGTTTTACAAACAAAAAAGGAAAAGAAGGACTGTACTGATATACTTGGTCAAGTAATGATGTCCAAATGCTATACTTCCATAATCAATGTTCAATAACTGTTAGGTGAATAAGATAGTAGTCATTCATGAAATCATTCACTCACTCACTTTTTCATAAATTTAATAATTCTATATGCTCATACAGAGGAACTAAAGGCTGCTTTATAAAAATGCTTTATTTGAATAAAAGTATTTTACTAATCAACATGCTAAGAAAGAGAAGTCTATTATATGGTAATTATTATTATTATTGAATGAAACAAATAATGGGTACATCTAAAGAGTATATACTATGCTAGACTCATGAACACTGGTAATAAACTTGTAGAAAACTGAGAACTGTGCCAGCTCATCATTTAGCACCACTGCCTCTGTACAGCCTATATTTATTGAGTGTCTCACACTGAAGTGTGAGTGCCTGCGGTACTGGCAAAAGTGTATCAATTACCTTCCCAGAGATACTAGTTGTTAAAACAAATAAAACAATTTCATAGCAATACAAGGGAGAAAAGTCTAATATTTACAAAGCCATCTAGTGAGTAGGCAAGGTAGTAGACTCCAAAGATAAATGATCTTATTTACAGCCTCATGAAAATACGAAGATGGCTAGTATTTATCCATTTTAAATAGAAACATAACTGAGTTTGAAATTTTTAACTAAATTCCCAGAGGCCACATTATTAGGAGGGTGGGGAACCAGAATTTAAAAGCTTAGAGACCTTTTCCATTTATATCACATTACTTCTTCTTAGAACTCACTTCCAAACCAAGAAGTTAAAATCAATGTAGATTTACATTTTAATGGAAGGATTTATGGAAGAGTGGAACTTTAGTATAGGTATTGATAGAAAAGAATAGCTAACATTTATTGAGTACTTACTACTGTTCTAAGCATTTTGGATGTATTTACTCATTTAATTTTTACAACAATTTTTGGAGATAAGCGCTATTTTTATTATTGTTATTACTTTACAGTATGGAAACTGAGCCAAAGAGAAGGTAAACTTCACAAAGTCACAAAGGTTGTAAGCGGCTTTGTAGTCAGACATTCTTGCCTACAGCTCACAGGGTTTAACGATCATGCTATACTTCTTACTAGGCTGAAAGGTTATTAAATGAAATTGATTAAATAAAGTTCCAAGCACAGGGCATGTAGGCCTTTATTAAATATTACTTTCTCTATTTTTCTTCAATCTTTAAAATTCTGTAATTGTAATGATGATGATAATAATAATAATACCTTTATCTTTAAAGTATATTCTTCTTTTTTAAAGGCTTTATAACATGTGGGATAGATGTAAGATATAGTAAGCCAGTATTAAAATGGTGTTGACATATATTTAACAATATACCATGTTATTCATAATATAAATTTAAGGGACAAAGTAGGATACAAAACAGTGTGCGCAATGTTTTACCAAAAATGAAATGGCACAGAAAAAAAAAAAAGGACTAGGGAGGTATATCCCCAATGTTTGAAAGGAGATGATTTCTGTGTGATTGTGGGTGATTTTAGTTGCCCTCTTATAGTCTATTCTATATGTTCTACAATGGCAATATATGATCTTAATAATAATAAAAATAAAGAATAGCTGGGATAGAAACATTCCTATTTGAGAGATGATAATAACAAGCAGCAACATTAGTAGAAATTGTGTAAGATTCCACACTGAGAGATGGAGCTTGAATAGAACCCAAGGATCCTCATTTCTAACCTAGCATGTTTTCTCTGACATCCCATCGTCTATTCAGTGGTTATCATTATTAAGGAATTCAAACGTAATCTATGAAGAAGGCCTCTGGAGGGTGATTAGAGATACTGTGATTACAAAAATCACACAAGAAGTCCTTTATATCATATCAGGCTTCTTAAATTGTTTATGTAACTATGTAAGTCACTTGTTTCTGAGTCCAAATAGATACTATAGTTGTAGATTCATTTTTTCCTAATTCTTCAGTTTCTATAATAGAACTGTATTTTACCCCATCCATTTACCCTATGACATTACTGTAACTCTCAGTACAGTGTGGCAGTGGGGTATATATCTCTTGGCTTTGAGTTTGGTTAAGTGACTTGCTTTGACCAATTAGAATGTTAGCAGGCATGCCATGAGCAGGGATTTAATTTCATTGTGTGATTTGGCTTGGCCTCTTGTGCCTCTGAAATTTGCAATAAGGAAACTTTGTCCTAGGTTTCTGGTCCTTACATCTTGGGTCCCAGAATGAGAAATATACGGAGAAGATATGAACCCAAACATAGCCTGAAACAGAGGTACCAAGATGCTACACATATTGATAAAAGAGAAAAAAATATAGTTAATAAGCCACTTGAATTTGGGGGTTGTTTGTTATGCAGCATTATCACAGAGATAACTAATACACCAACAGCTAGTAATGCTGTAATGCTCTCTGGTGACACATTTTCTATACTTCTGCTGGTATATGCATATATTCAGAAATATTTTTCATATATACTTTTAAAAGGTTGTCAGTTGAAAGTTCATAAATGTAGAAGCCGCAACTACACTTTTTAGTCAGACATGTATGTACTTCTCACATTTTACTGAACAGACAAGTCATCTGGTATCTCATTAAAATTCATATTCTCATTCAGCAGGTCTGAGGTGGGGCCTCAGATTCTGTCTTTCCAACGAGTTTCCAGGTGATACTGATACTACTACTAACACTACACTCTGAGTAGAAAGGCATAGAGGACGGATAATAGTAACCATGTAGACACACGTTAGCGGAACTGAGGCAAATTAAAAAGGAAAGGTGATGGGAACCATAGCCTCCCGTGATGTGACTAGCTTCTTGCTGCAAGAAACTGCCACAAACAGGGAAATCAGTGTGCAACAAAGCAAATAAGAACACAGAACACTTTGATTAAACTTATCTGATACTAAAACAATTCAGATAAGAGGCAGAAGAGTCAAAGGAAATGGGCCCTGCAAACACATCAAATGACAGCCCTCATGCTAATGGTGACTATGTTCCCAATCACAGAATACACAGGCCTGTTAATGACCAGTACGGAAGTCCTCCTCAGACAGTGCTCTATATTAGCATCCCTATATGTGCATTCTACAGGAACACATGTACTGACAAACCTGTGACCTTGCAACACTGTCAGATGGAAAAATCTTACAGATAAGCTCACATTCTGTAATGCAGCTTTCTAACATCAAGCTTATCATTATCTATTTTCTCTTTTTAATGCTTCATTGACTCTTCACTGAAATCCATTAGACTAGTTGTCTTTGTTGGCTCAAGCCTGCCATAAAAATATACTGTAAACTGGGTAGCTTAAATAACACAAATTTATGTCTCACAGTTCTGGAGGGGGAGAAGTCCAAGGTCAGGGTGCCGACATGGGTGAGTTCTGGTGAGAGCCCTTCTGACTTGCAGACGGCTGCCTTCTTACTGTGCCCTCACATGGCCAAGAGAAATGAAGCTCTGGTCTCCCTTCCTCTTTCTGTAAGGGCGCTAATCCCACCATGGGGGCCCCACCCACATGACCGCATCTAAACTAATTACCTCCCAAGGCTCTACCTGCTAATACCTTCACACTGGGGTTAAGGTTTCTACATATGAATTTGAGGGGGACACAAACATTCAGCCTATAACACTCATGCTTCCTAAACTCGTTCATGTCACGGAACACATACAAAATGATATATTCTTTGTCCTGCTTGCTGGGATAAACTAGGAAAGATTTGGAGTATTAGAGGAGGCTCTGCTTGGCCAGCTATGACTGACTTTGCAGCTCTAGCTGCCACTGTGCCTCTCTGAGGGGACCCACAACCATCCCACGTAGTTTGGCAAACTAAACACTGGACACAACCACAAATTCTTCAGAACACAAAGAGAATCAACCATTATAATCACTGACTCTGACTCATTTTGGATCTTTCACAGTTCAGCTGATATTTTCTGTAAAACACTAGCGTGGGAAGTGGTTTCCTAGGAAGTTGATCAATAACCACTGCCGAAAAGATGAGGGTATATAAAAAATTATGCTGGAAGGTACAGTACAAATTCCAAATAAGGCCACTTCAGAAAACTGCTGATGAGATAGTTGATTTTGGTTAACGAGAATGTTTCTAAATGCTTATAGTTTCACAGTTCTCTAGGTGTCACAATGAACGCTACGAAGTAAAAAAAGAAATCACCAGTTCTTCCTGAAACATGATAGTTTTGGACAAATTCAGTAATTATCAATCATTTATTTTCCTACAATATAAGTTGAAAATTTTTTCTAAAAGTAGAGAAAAATATATATATTTTTTTACCCCCCACCCCCCGATCCCCTGAGGAATATAGCTAGCATGCACCACCAGGCTCTTTCATACTCAGTTGAGGCAAAAATAAACTACTTGGAAAATTAAGGTGCCTTTTCCTGGAGCTTTCTTCATCTTTTACTTTCTTCAGTCCAGACTGGGGCAATGGTTAAGAAAAAGAGGCTTGTGGTGCTAGGGTGATCATCTTGGTCACCACACCCTGGAAATAACTTTAAAATATCCATGTCAGACACTGAGATGCAGGACAAAAGTTTTGAACTTTCCATCTCATTGTTATTTATTTGTGTTCTGGAGCTCATTAATTTCTCTCACAGAATGTGGACTCTTCCCTGGTGTTGATTATATGTAAAGTAGATCTTATATTTATGTCTAGAAAACAGGCACCATCAAGACTTTACCACCTCTCCTTCCAGGCTGGCTTCACATACTCACAGCACTAAACATCCCCAAAACAAAAGTCATTCAAAAACCTGTTGAATTTGACCAGATACTTCAAGTACAGTACCCATTTTCTCCCACTATAAAGCATATTAGAAAACACAAATGTATGAGTGTAACTTTATTATAAGAACAACCTTATGTTTGTTTTAATTTAATTTTTTTAAATGTAAATCATATGCACATACTTCATAATTTATTACTCGTAACAAATTTGTTGTAACACATTTCATGATTGAAACACACCAGTATTTATTACTGGTAATGAAAGTCATTGGTATAAATACATTTATTCATTCATACAACAAACATTAATTGAGCACCTACTATGTGCCAGGGCAGTGGTAGATACAGGAAACCACAGATGAATAAAACAATGTGTCTCCTTCCCAATGTTACAATGTATTAACGTGAGCAACCTGGCTTCTAGCTAGCTTTGGGAACCAGGTATGAATGGTAATAATTCACTGGGGTAGTAGGGAGTGGAGAAGAAAATGCTGTGAATTGACTTATTAAAACAAACAAATAAATAAACAAGAAAACCCAAAATCTGAGTACTGTCTCATTTTAGGTTCCCTCCAAAGAAGTGAGTCTGAGACAAGGACTTGCCTGGATGCAGGTAGCAATTTGGAAGGTGACCTCAGAGGCAGGAATGAAGGAGTGGTGGGAGTGAGTCAGAGAAGATGAAGCAATAATAAGGATGTGTCAGTGAAGCCACTGGTTTGGCAACAGAAGTGCAATTGTACCAGGATCTTGGAGACCTGTAGATAATGCCTCCAGAGGTAACCACCTGAAAGCAATGGAGGCTGGGCATTTTTTCTGCAGTTCTATTCCTCCTTGGGTTGAGAGTTACCCCCAGGGCACTGAACTGCCAACCCCCCTTCCCAAACCAATGTAGATTTATTGAGCTCTCCTGGGGCAGAATGCAGAAAAGCACTCTTGAGGTGGGAGTCTGGGCTAACAGAGAACTGCTTTGGGTGTAGCTGAAGTCAGAGGTGAATTTGGGGACTATGGTACAGGGCCAGACACATTTGCTGGCGTAGCCTATGAAGACCTCTGGGGGCTGGAGCGTAATGTGCCATGCAATCGGATCTAGCAGCCCTAAAGGGGGTCTGGGGAAAGGCTAGGCTGACAGCTTTCTTACTATATTATATTTCACATAAGGTGTCTGATTCCTGCAAGAAGTAAAACTTTGGGCCAATAAATCCTGACACTATACAGCTAAGAAACAGAAAAATGTTATTTTCTAATTAGCCTACCTGATTCTGTGGCTATGATGTCAAGAACGGACTGTTAGCAGTTCTTATGAAAATCCTGACACTCGTTCACCAATTATCCTCTAATGTTGATATGTATTGATCTCCCTGTATTTCAGGAAACCTTTGCAGAGCTTTAGGGAGCTTTTCCAAAAATGGTGATGCATTTTTGCATTATTTTGGCATGACTGGGCCTATTGAAAAATGCCCTCACATTCTGATTTCATGGCAATAATACCTGTGTTGTAGTTGATTTCTTTTTTCTTTTTCTTTCTTTCTTTCTTTTTTTTTTTTTGTATTAAAGTAGAGAAGAAACGGGAATAACTTAAGGATTGCACCTAAATGTATTAAGCTTGAAGGCTTTCAACACGAATGAGATTTATAGAAAGTTATTAAGACCTTTAGCTTCCGTAAACATTTCATCAATGCTGACAATATCTACTTTAGCTCGTCCTGACCAAGCAGTTCCTGTGTTGCTCTACGGATGAAGGTATTCTAAAGTTCACCAAGCAGCGTAGGAGTTTTCTAGAACATTTTGGTTTGGGGGCAAGAGCATAAGGTTAAACAACAGATACTTTTATGGTTACAGGAGAAGAATTAATAAGCTCCTCGTTGTTTTATTATAATATATAAAATAAATAACTGTATTCCTAATCCCTAGAAAATGTAGTGGAAGTGGTGGTGGGCAGGTTATGGTGTCTTATATGACATTGAACATATGTGGCTTCTCTTTCACAGTGAGTGGGCAAGTCTTTAAAAAAATTCTGCAAAAGAAAAAGAAAGAAGGAAGGAAGGAAGGAAGGAAGGGAGGGAGAGAGGGAGGGAGGAAGGAAGGAAGGAAGGAAGGGCCCCAGGGACCATTTAACCTCTGTCAGTGAGTTCCATCCTGAGACATCAAGTCCAAGTACACAGAAACCAAATGCTAATATTTCCTAAGTTCTTTCCATCTTACATCCCACTTCCTTTTTCTTTTATGCTCTCTCTTCCCCTTTCCTTCTGCCCTATTTCCTTGATCTCTACGCCATTTGCTCTCATTTTCCTCACCCCCATTAGTCAGACCATAATCTGTTCATCCCGAATAAGGCTTCAGTGATGGAAAAGAAAGGGCCTCAAACAAAGCCTTCTTGCAAGACTGGGAACTCCTGAGAGTGCTGGATGGTGAATGGGTCAAAGCCGGAGGAGGGAGAGGTCTTACAGCTCGGAGGCTCTTAACCCACCAAGCCATTAGGCTTCTGCAGGCTTGATAGTCCGCATCAAGCCTCATGAGTTCAAAGCTTTCATGGGCTGACAAGGACCTGTGAATTTCAAACTTTTGAGCCAATTACAATCACAAAGAGCTCAGGACAATAATCAGTGAGCGAAACGAAGCTGTTGGCATGAAGCAGGCCTGGGCAGGTTTCACTCGTGTGGCTGTGCCACACAATGTGCAGCTGGAACTCTGCTTCAGTAAGTAAATAAAAATACATTATAAACTACAAACATGCACAATGGGGCCCTCTTGATGTCTTGTTCCCAGTAGTGGGGTACGTTAGGAGCCCTGTCCTGCATTTAGCCCATTAATTTCTAAAAGTGTTAATTAAAAACTTTTGATGCTGGTTTGAATGGAAAATACCTCAAAGAGTGTTTCCTTTATTGAAACACCAAGTTCCAAGTCTCGGATTATTAGGTTAAGCTCTGTCAGCAGTGAGACCAACTTAAATGCTTTTCATACTATCTGCTTTGACAAAATAAATAAATAATAATAACAACAATAATAATGTTAAATAAATGAAAAGGACAAAGTGTAACTGTTTAGGTTGAAACTCTTATTTCAACCCATATATATTTTTTAAAGGACTAAATTGAAAATCTGGGTCCCTAAATGTAGAGCATATAATTTTTAAAAGATCTTTTTTTTCAAATCCTTACAGAACATTCAAATCACCCAATGTTCCAGGACCTGAATTTTTTATATTTTAAAATGGAGAAAGCTGCTTAAAATAAGTGAATCAGCTGCTAAGTGATTTCTCTCTGTCTCTTCCCCACTCTCTTTTTTGAAAGGCTGAAAAAAAAATGCTTAAAATGGTACGTGCAATTGATATGTGCTGCTTAAGAAGCTTAATATGATTACTGAGGACTCAGGCTTTCTATTTAAAAATAAGATAGCTAAGGCAATAGAAACCAGGAGTTGTGGGTATTCATTTATTGGGAAGTGTGGGAAATATTCCCAAACGTTTAATCCACTGAGCAAGTAAGGGCTGCAAAGTAGTTATTCACAGATTTCTTTGTCCTCCTGGAAACCTAGGGAAACCTGGGAAATCCAGAGAGCAATGCATGTAAGGGGTTGGTGTCACAGAGGCTGGGCAGGAAGCAAGCAAATAGAAAATCCAATCTCTGCAATCCAACACTTTTGTGAAGTACTAAGCAAACCACCAAACGTTCTGATTGGTTTCTAAGACTGTTTTTCCAATTTTATTTTATTTTTCAATTATTTTTATTAAAGTATAGTTGACATACAGTATTGTATTAGTTTCAGAAGTACAACATAGTGCTTTGACATTTACGAGTAGTATATACCTTAGGATGTGATCACCACAATAAGTCTAGTAACCATCTGTCCCCATACAAAGTTATTACGATACTATTTACTATATTCCCTGTGCTGTACATTACGTCCCTGTGACTTTTCTTTTTTATAACTGGGAGTTTGTACCTCTTATTACCCATCACCTTTTTCAGCCACCTGTCACCCACCTCTCCTCTGGCAAATATGAGTTTGTTCTCTGTATTTATGAGCCTGTTTCTGTTTTGTTTTGTTTGTTCATTTATTTTGTCTTTTAGGTTCTACATATAAGTGAAATCATACGGTATCTGTCTTTCTCTGTCTTACTTACTTCATTTAGCATAATACCATCTAGGTCCATTCATGTTGTTGCAAATGGCAATATTTCATTCTTTTTTATGGCTGAGTAATATTCTATTATATATATATCACATATTCTTTTATACCACATTCATCTATCAATGGACACTTTGGTAGCTTCTATATCTTGGCTACTGTAATCATGTGGCAATGAACACAGGGGTACATATATCTTTTTGAATTACTATTTTCATCTTCTTGGGATAAATATCCAGAAGTAGAATTCTGGGTTGTATGGTAGTTCTTTTTAATTTTTTGAAGAACCTCCATACTATTTTCCATAGTAGCTGCACCAATTTACAATCCCACCAACTATGCAACTAGGGTTCACTTTTCTCCACATTCTTTCTTGTCAATACTTATTATTTGTTGACTTTTTGGTACTCTGTTCTGATATTCTGACAAGTGTGAGGTGATGTCTAATTGTGGTTTTGATTTGCATTTCCCTGATGATTAGTGATGTTGAGCATCTTTTCATATGTCTTTTGGTCATCTGTATGTCTTCTTTGGAAAAATGCCTATTCAGATCTTCTGCCCATTTTTTAATCAATTTTTTTTTTATGTAGAGAAGTATGAGTTCATTATATATTTTGGATGTTAACCCCTTCTCATATATATCATTTGCAAATATCTTCTCCCATTTAGCAGGTTCTCTTTTTTTGTTTATTGATGGTTTCCTTCACTGTGCAAACGATGTTTAGTTTGATGTAGTCCCATTTGCTTATCTTTTCTTGTTGCCCTTGCCCCGGGAGACACAGCCAAAAAAATTATTGCTAAGACTTATGTTAAAGAGTTTACTGCCTATTTTTTTTTCCCTAGGAGTTTGATGGTTTCAGTTCTTACATTTAAGTCTTTAATCTATTTTGAGTTTATTTTTGTATATGGTGTAAGAAAGTGGTTCAGTTTCTTTTTTTTTTTTTGCATGTATCTGACCAGTTTTCCCAACACCATTAATTGTAGAGAATGTCATTTCCCCATTGTATATTCTTGCCACCTTTATAGACTAATAGACCATGTAAGTGGGTTTATTTCTGGGCTCTCTATTCTGTTCTATTGATCTATGTGTCTGTTTTGTGCTAGTACCATACTGTTTTGGTTATTATAGTTTAGTAGTTTGAAATCAAGGAATGTGATACCTCCAACTTTGTTCTTTCTCAAGATTGCTTTGGCTATTCAGAGTCTTTTGTGGTTCCATACAAATTTTAGGATTATTTGTTCTAATTCTGTGAAAAATGCCATTGGTATTTTGATAGGGATTGCACTGAATCTGTAGATTGCTTTGGGTATTATGGATATTTTAATAATATTAACCATTCCAATCCATTAGCATGGTGTATCTTTCTATTCATTTGTGTCGTTTTCAATTTCTTGCATCAATGTCTTATTATTTTCAGAGTGCAGGTCTTTTACCTCCTTGCTTAAATTTATGCCTAGGTATTTTATTCTTTTTGACGTAGTTGTAAATGGAATTATTTCCTTAATACCTTGGTTTGCGAGCATAATTTGGTCTGGAAACAAACTACTCATATTGCAAGACATTGCTCATTTACATTAAAATGTATTAGAAATGTTTGCTCGTCTTGCAGAGCACTCGCAAACCAAGTTACTCGCAATCCACGGTTTTACTGTACTACCTTTTTACTCCTTCCACACTTCATGTTTTGATGTCATATTTTAGATCCTTTTGTTTTATTTTCACCTAACTACTTATTGTAGTATAGCTTGATTTTGTTATGTTTGTCTTTTATAGATAAATCTTCACACTAGCTTTTTAAGTAGCTGATCCATTGCCTTTGTTATATATTTGCCTTTATTAGTGAGATTTTTTTTCTTTCATATATTTTCTTATTTCTGGTTATGGCCTTTTCTTTTCTGCTTAAAGACCCTTTAACAATTCTTGTAAAGCCTATTTAGTGGTGTTGATAAACTCCTTCAGTTTTTGCTAGCCTAGATAACTCTTTATCTTTCCTTCAATTCTAAATGATATCCTTAACAGGTAAGAGAATGATAGGTTGTAGATTCTTTCCACTCAGTACTTTAAATATATCTGGCCTGAAAAGTTTTGCTGAGAAATCAACTGATTGCCTTACAGAGTTTCTCTTGTATATGACTAGTTGTTTTCCTCTTATTGACTGCATGATTTTCTCTTTATTTTTAACTTTTTCTATTTTAATCATAATATGTCTTGATGTGGATCTCTTTGGATTCAACTTGTGTGGCACTCTCTGTGCTTCCTGGACCTAAACGTCTGTTTCCTTCCCCAGGTTAGGAAAGTTTTCAGCCACTATTTCTTCAAGTAAGTTTTCTGTCTCTTTCTCTCTCTCCCTTCTTTTTCTTGGAAACCTGTAATGCAAATGTTAGTGTGCTTGATGTTGTCATAAAGATCCCTGAAACAATCCTTGTATTTTTAAATTCCTTTTTCTTTTTGCTATTCTGATTGGGTGACTGCCACTATTCTGTTTTCCAGGTCACTAATCTATTAACTAATCTGGTGTTGATTTCCTCTAGTGTATTTTTTCATTTCAGTTATTGTATTCTTCATCTCTGTTTGGTTCTTTTTTAACACTTTGTTAAAGTTTTCACTGTGGTCCTCTATTCTTCTTCCAAGATGAGCATCCTTGATGAACATCCTTATGACAATTACTTTGAATTCTTCATCAGGGAAATTACTTATCTCCATTTCATTAAAGATTTTTCTTTGGGGGGGGTGTTGCTCTTTCATTTGGAACATATTTCCTTTATCTCTTCATTTTGTTTGCCTTTTTGTGTTTGTTTTTATGAATCAAATGAAACAGCTTCCTTTCCTGATCTTAAAGGAGCAGGCTTGTGTAGGAGCAACCTTTGGATAGACTGCATTATTGGGTAGTTTTGGCAGGCTGCTAGAGCTGGAACAGGCCTGTGCGGTGAGAAGGGTGCTCTGGTGTGCCATCTGACTGGGTCTTGGGTGGATGCTGGGTGTGTGGCTCCAGGGGCATCTTGTTAGGCCAGCTGGCAGAATCTAGGGCAGACAAGAGCTGAGGTGTCCCAGGGCATATGGCTCTGGGATATCTGTGGCAGGCCAGCTGGCCATGATTAGGATAAGTGCTGGCCTAGGTAGCCCAGAGCACACTGTGGTGGCCTTGCAGGCTGAATAGAGGGCTTGGGCCAAGCTCCCACCTGCATCATATAAGTGGAGGCTGAATGTAAACAACAGTGCTCCCTGGCACCTCTGATCCTAGAATGTTTCTGTAGATCCAGAGAGTTGTCTCATCCTCACCTGTTTGGCAGACGCTTTGGTGTTCATAAATCGATCTTCCTCATATATAGTCTAAGTGCCCTTTATTTTTATTTATTTTTATCTTTTAACTTATTATTTTGAATTATAGTTGACATACACTATTATTTTTCGGCTGTGAAACATAGTGATTACACATTTATATACCTTACAAAGTGATTACCACGATAAGTCTAGTAATCATCTGCTAGGTGCCCTTTAAATCGCTGTTTTATCACTGTACCCCAGGGCAGATGAGTCTGTGCAGGGTTCCCTCAGAGATATCCTTCCCTAATGAAGGATGCCCCATAGGGTCTCTCCTGTCTTTCTCTCTGTGGTCACTCTCTCGTTTGTTGCACAGACTGTTCTACCAGCCCTCAGTTGTTCTTCAGGAGGGATTCATCCACATGTAGGTATACATTAGGTGAGTCTGTGGCAGAAAGTGAGTTCTGAGTCTTCTACACCACCGTCTTGGACCCACCTCTTTCCAGTTTTATTTGTAATCATTCTTCCCTCTTGTACAGGGGCCTGAAGCCTTGGACACTAAGTTTGTGAGACCCTATCAACTCATCTCACAGATACCCTTTTCTCTGTTGTGTTTTAATATAGCTAACTGTCTCTGTCTCCCACCCTGTTTATTCATGCTGTCTGCAACATCATCTAATTCCTTAAAAGATCACAAGACTCTCTTTTTTTACCCTGAAGGTCTTCATCACTCTTATTCTTGTTTTGATCTATATATCTCAAAACAGGCTGAAGTACTCCATAAAGCCTAAGAATTTGGGCAAATTTCCTTTCTTTCTTTCCCTAGCCACAGCCTGCATTGACCTCATCCTCTTGCAACAGTCTGCAATGGGCCTCCCAGACTGATGTGACATGATAGTGACCTTTCAACAACAACAACAATGAAAATAACAACAACGATAATAACAATAACAAAAAAACTGTCACTGTAGAGCACATAAGAGGAATGTAGAGCAATAGAACTAAAACTCCCAAAGGGAAACAGGCCTGAACAAACCGCCATGTGAGTCTATTTGTTCACAAAATTTATGAATTTTTCCTAGAGGAAATCGACAGGTGGTATCGTCTATAACAGACTAGTAAATGTATATTAACTAACAGGTATGTAGCAAATGAGTGGATTTAAAGATGATTTCCATCTGAAATGATTTTTTTTTTTGTTCCTAGAGACCAAGTTTTTGTTAAACTTAATCCTTACTCCCTTCCCGCTCCAGCAGCAGAAACATCTGGTCAGTTTTAGATTCCCCTTGGATTTCTAACTTCAAAGGGAATTATAAAGAATAACAAATTCATGTACCGGCACTAAAAAAAAAAAAGTTAAAGCAGCAGAAAGAATGGTAAAATTGTCCTTATTTGACTGCTAGTGACAGGCGCCACCGGCAGAACTATGAGAAAAGACAAAGGCAAGATCACCGGTTAACAACCAGAGTCCCTGGAAGGGATGGAACTTTGGCTACATGCAAATATGTATAGGGCCCTTAGCGATGTGTTGGGAGATTTGTCCTTGCTTAAATGAACAAAAAAAGTAAAATGAGTTAGAAGGTTTGAAAAGAAATGGATATTCATATTTACCTGCCACATAATAAGCATCAACAAAAGTTTGTTTAAAGAATGACCTGGAGAAAGTCTTAAAGATTCACCTAGTCCCTGGGTTTTTTATTTGATCTTCAGAAAACTGTGTGAGTTCTGATTCTACTCAGGGATGGATAAGCCATGCCAGAATTAACTCAGGCTTCTAAGAATCCACTGGACCCATCATGTCCACCTAAAAGGTTAGACCTCCAAGGGTCTCCACAGTAGTCTCTGTTTATTCCTTGCTGAAAATCAAAATCCTCCAGGAGTGGAGAAATAGAATTTGAATAAAATATTGATATTTGTATTTGTGTTAAGCTGTGCTTGACATCACTTTATGGAACTGGATTTCTATTTCTCCTCTGTCATTTTCCTAGCAAAACAAAAACACCCTTCTTAGAGTGTAGCTCTTGATGTAATCACACATTAGAAAATGAGAACCGTTAGAGAAAGTACAACTTTGCCATTGTAATTACCTCTTACAAACAGCCTTTCCTCTTTCCTGTTTTATGTGCAATGTGGACAGCAACAACAATAAAAATAAACAAAGACATGATTAACCAATCCACTTGTTTGTAGACAAAGAGCAAGTGAGAGTTCAGGGCTAAAATGTCTTTAAATAATGAATTATAAAAGTCTTTAAACTTAGTGTTCAACGGTTACAGACCCCCACACCACAAATACATGGTTGATTCACAGAGTGCCCATCGAAAACCCAGAAAGCAAATTACTTTTGACCAAAATGTATATACATCAACAGCACATTAAGAATATTTCATAGAGTAGGATAGAACAAATAGAACCAATTCTCTATGGAGTCTAGCATGGTCTACTAATAGAGCAGTATGTTAGTCAAAAGAGAAGACTGTATCCAATGTAGGTTCTTTATATCAGAACTTTTACATAATCTCTAGAGAAGGGGGACAAAAATGAAGACTTTTCCTTAACATTTCCAATGGAAAAGTACGGAGCTGGCTGTAAAATCATCTCCTTAAATATCTCTGCCTTGAGTGAGGGTTTTATCCTTCCCTTACAGCTGTAAGTGAAACAGAATCACCAAGGTCATCTCAGTAAGAGAATGCCAATATTCCCATCCTTACGCTAATTGTGCATGATGGTATGTTACACACATCCAATAAAGTTTATCCAGAAAATATGCCAGCTTCATGAAACATACATCTGATGACATGAACAAACCTTTTTTTTTTTTTTTCTTTTGCAACTATCTGTGTCTTTAGGTCTACAATGAAAATCTTGGCTTCACGGAGGTATTGGTAAAGGATTCCCGACCCTATATAAGTACAATCATCCAACCATGATTCTGAACTTAACTAGGGGAAAGGAGGTAGAAGATATGGAATATGACTTTATTCCAAGAACTGTTGTTTTATAGCTTGAGAATACCTATGGTCACAAATGTAACAACAAATGAACAAACATTAGACCCAAATACTAAACATAAGGAAATGCCGCACAAACATACCAAGAAGCAAATACTATCATTATAATAATTATTATAGCTAGTATCATGATAAGGCATTGATAGTTCACTAGGATGTAATGTAGAATACATTAGCTAGAAAGAACCATGGGTAAACATTATTCTCTTTAAAAGGCAGTTCATATTCTAGGTTTATATGACATGATCTACATAATCCAATAGCAACAGGTAAGAAAAGGATGCAGGAAGAAGTGAAGACTTACACTTTTATTTCAGCTGCTGTGTTATCAATATCAATATCAATCTTAAAATAATGATGAAAAGGCTGTTTTAAAATATGGATATGATGAGTTATGGTAAGTTATCCCTGCAGCTTTAAAATATTGGGTTGTCAGAAAAGTCATGATGTATTTTTTCTATTGTATGTTTTTCATTGCAAAAAAGCGTCATGACTTTTCCAGCAACCTAATAGTATAGTGGCTAGATCTACCTACCTTTTCTTGAAATCCCTGCTTCAATGCCAAGCCATTAAATTCATTCCTGAACTTTTGAGGACATTTTAATGATGGTAATGCCAGGTCGAGGGTAAAGGAGAAACAGAGCTGACCAGAAGACTGGGAGGGAAAAATGAAATGGGGAAAAAAAAAAAGTTTGTATTGTTTATACCATCCAGTCTGGCAAATTTTACAGATGCTTTCTGTTTGCTTGGGGTAGTTTATTGCTTATGTTATTTTTTTTCTTCCTTTTTCCCCCCATGTGCTTGCCTCTACCAACTTTGGCTGAAAATATTTTGTATGTGTCTGTACTGTAAACTCTCGTATTTTTCTAGAGATTTATTGTGGTGGAGAAGCTCCTTTTTTTTCTCTTCCCCAAGGGATAGGCACATCAATATTCTAGCTACTCACTTTCGAGGCCAATGGAAAATGTGTTCCTGAGATTAAATAGACCTGAGTAACACATAAATTCAGTTTATACTGATGCAGTATGTTACATAGTTACTCACATGCTGAATTTCTGATGAGTGAAACACACCTGTTGGATGACACACTGCTTGTAAATAGTCACTGGCCTGCAATTCAAAACAGAGAGGCAGGACGAAACCCTAAGTGTAGGTTCTCTATAGATGGCCTAATTTGCATAGAACACTTCTCATCTGTGGAGCTCTGAATGTAAAGGATCTAGTCTAGCCATGCAAAGCTGGCTCACAGAGGGCTCTTCCAATATTCTTAGAATAAACTAGAGCAATACATACAGGTGTACAGGGCGGGTCCTGCAACAAGTCATCTCCCTCTACTCCCACTTCCCAACATTACTGCTTTAAAAAAAATTCAGATTATTCACATATAATTCCTCCCTTCTCAGATTTCATAAGTTCTCACTTAGGAAGAAATCTTCCATGTCTGTCAGTAATTCTTTAAAAATTATAAACTTTTAAATCCAGTGTTACATTTAGTTTAAGTAGGTTCAGCATATCTATCTAGTATGGGTTGGCTAAGCCACAGTGGACTTCCAAGTCGTCAGAGACTATGCTTTCCTTTCACTTCAGATACAGAATTGTCTATAACACGGCATATATTTAATAATGAGTAAAATTAATGCTGCATAGATCTGACATGCGAATGATCATCCTAAATTTGAGTCAAGTAGAGAAAGTGCCCTCCCCCACAAATAATAGTTCTTCCAAGAAACCTGGCCAAATCGGTGAGATGTCTCTCTAGTCAACTAAATTGTCCTTTGGTTTACAGCTGTGCCTAAGAACATTATCAAATACACTGATGGGATTTTATGGTCAACTGTTACATGTTAGAAAACATGATGACAGTATACTCAGAAGAAGATACTCCTGTATACAATGATTAGAACTATTTATCTGAATGTTTGTTTGTTTTTAAAGATTTTTTTTTAATTGGGGAATTGAGGGAGGGGAACAGCACTGGAGAATCGGGGAAGGGGAACAGACAAGTTCCTGTCCTTTTGTTCTTCAGTCTAGTTGTGGAGGACATCGCTTCACTGGCCCACATTGGTATTTATCATTGCGCTCCTCCCAGGTGAGGCAGATCGGTCGCCGGCCACTGGATAGCTGCTCATGGCGGCTCTTGGCAGCTCACGCTGGCTGCCAGCTGCTCACGCTGGCTGCCAGCCACTCACGGTAGCTTCCAGCAGCCCACTGCAGCCTACGCCGTCGCCGGCGACTCACAGCAGCCCAGCTCCAGGTCCAGCTGTTGTTCACCATCTTAGCTGTAGAGGGCAGCATCTCTGGCCCTCATGTGGGATCCGAACTGGGGCCCTGCTGCTCAGAGCTGGCATCCCAAGCCAAACTCTTAACCAACGCACCACTCAGCTGGCCCTATCTGAATGTTTTTAATATTAACATATAAAAGGGTCCTGATGGGCCTGAAATATTGATGGACTAAATGTTATGATGTCTGGGGTTTGCTTAAAGTAACATAGTGGTAGCATGGGAAAATGATAGGTCATAAGTTAATCATTGTGCAAGCTGTGTGATGGGTGTACTGGAGTTCAATGTAGTAATCTGTCTACATTAATGTATTTTCAATTTTTCATAATAAAAATTTTAAAAATATACACTGATTTGAACTTTCATTTGTTTACTCATTATCTATTAATTGATTCATGTATTCTTCATGTGCAAGATATTGTGGAAATGTAAAAAGAAAAAAAAAAAAAAAGAAAAAAGAAAGACAAACCCAAACAACAAAACAATGCTCTTATTGGACATGTAGGTTAAGTAAGCTATTCCTCTTCATGAATAATCTATATTTATTTTAAATGATGTTTATAAAGACTGTATAATTACATGTAGAATTCGTAGGTTAAAATTTGAAAGCAGAACACAAAATTATATAGAAAGTATGATTACAGCATGTTTTAAAAAATATGTCTTCAGGGGAAAATGAGAGTAAGGAAATATATCAAATGGTTATTAATGATTGGATTTAAATTATAGAAATAATTACTTTAATTTTTCTTCATTTTACTCCTATGTGTTTTTTCAAATTATTTTTAATGAGCATGTATCATTTTAAAATGAAAATAAATATTTATTCATTAGTGGATACGATGCACTCTGCTTTCCCAAGGAGCTTTTCATTTACTAAAACAGAGAAACTGCAAACACACAGCACGGCCCTGCTTCTTTAAATCTTTATACCTACAAGGGAAATACACCCACAGGAAAAGAAATGTCAATACAGACTTTATCTGATCATAGAAACATAAAGGGCTTTCTGTGTGTTGGATAGAAACAGGGGAGGAACTGGCTTCTTTGCGAGCCAGAAAGAGTGTGAAATTCAGGCCATTTTGTGATGAGATCATTTTGCGATGAATGCAACGGGAGCCGCAAATTAAAGTTACCAAATAAGCCTGTTCCTTAAGCTCCTGACGCTCACGCAGGTACGAGTTTCTTCTTAGGCAGCACAACCAGAAAAGCGTGGGAGTGGGAGTGGGAGTGGGAGTGGGGAGGGAGTGGAGCTGTAATCCTAGGGCGTGTGGCCTTCACCAGCAAGACAGTTGTGTTCAGAGGGGCAGAGACAGATGTGCAGCAGAATTCGAGACAAAAATACAATGACAACCATGGATTATGTGCAATGGGTATGGAAAGTCCCTGTTAGAAAGCTATCTTTATTACCCCAAGAGATTATTTTCCTCATTTTATGCATATTCATATAAAGTGAAGTCAAAAGCATAACTTTGAAAGGTTTGGATGAAGCTGATGTTCATGACTAAACAGGCCTGGCTATAGCCATGCAGAATCTTGTCAGATGCCAGGCAAGTCGCCCTTTCCCTGCTCCTCCGTCTCCAGTGGATTTGCCAGTGCATTTCAAGGCAGGCCAACCGCTAGCCAACTCAGTGCTTTCAGGCTGTCTGACTTGATGACGCGCCACCCATATACCTTCAGTCCTGACCTGCACCCTCCTCCCGGCCACTGAAATCCCACAACTTCTAGAAGGCATGATAGCAAACTCGTGGAAACTCTACCATTGCTCAGTAAGAGACACACAGACCTCAGAGTTTTAAACTTAGGCTTACTTGTATCCCTGGTCTCAGTCCTCTCACTAAACTGGTAAAGGGAAGGGGAGGGATTTCACGTTCCTAAAGAACATGGTCCTTTCTGTGTGTGGGTGTATTTAAGAGCGGTCATACTTGATTTCAAGATTGATCCAAATGAAGTAAGTGCATTTAAAATTTGCAGCATGTCACAGAATAATGAAAGGTAGTTCAAAGCATCACGAAATACAGCAAAACCTTGGATTGCGAGTAACGTGGTTTGCGAGTGTTCTGCAAGACGAGCAAACATTTCTAATACATTTTAACGTGGTAACGTGGTAATCGAGCGATGTCTTGCAATACGAGTAGCTTGTTTCCAGAATGAATTATGCTTGCACACCAAGGTATTACTGTATGTTTGAAGGATTCTGTGTTTGTTTGTTTAATGTCAAAGCATCTAATGTTCCACACGGGAAATGTCAGTGCCCAACTTCACTACATCAGCCTCTCTTGTCCACAAAGGCATCACCTTTGGAAATATATATCTTTGGAGAGTCTTCCAAACAAATCCTTTGAATACTTCCACGCTCGTATGGCAAAAATCACTGTAAAATGTTCATTGAAATCTGTGATAATAGGTTCTTGGGATCACAATTTCTTAACCATTCTAAAATGATGGTATTCCAAAAATTCACAAATAGGATATGAAATATACGCCTTTCACCAATGTCAACATATGTTCTGCCCAAATTTTGTTCTTGAGGTGGTGGACTCTCCATGCCTTTAGGTCTAATTCGTTCCAAGGTTGGAAGAAATAACACTTGACTTCTTTTCACCTCAATATTTTGGACTGCCATTTAGAGATAATGAAAGTTACTTACCAGACAGTAATGTCACGTGAGGAATATTCAGTTAGTGATGGTGAAACATTCTGAAACGAAAAGAGTACCATAAATGCTAGGTATTTAATAGATGTCTGACAACATGGCAATCATAGAAAATAACCCATTTACTTCTCACTTTGGGACACTGCCTGGGTGATACTATATAAAAAGTAACAGATGCTTCTCTTTGAGGATGAAAATACAACTGTGCACAGAGAAAGCAGCTTTTGGAAATGCTGTGAGTTTAACTTTAAGGGCTCTAACCAGTTGTGAATGACTTGCGGCCCATTTCTGCAAGTCACTGTAACTTGTGTTGAGAAAGTTATGTCTTATGGTTAATTATCCATGGTTGGTTTTTTTTAAAAAAATAAACCATTGTGAACCACCAGGATTTGCAGCTCCATTTGAACTTTACCGTACTTTTGATTAAACATTTCGTAAATAAAAACAAACTTTTTTTTTCCATGCTTTTGGTTGTTTTGTTACTTGTGTTCTAGATATAAATATTGTGGCAATGGTTGGAGAACAAGCTATGGATTATTTACCCCTGGCTGCATGAGTTGTGAGTTACTGGCCTTATCCTCCTGCAAGAGTATAAATAAATGTATAGCATTATATTCTTAGTCCTGTAAGACAAATAGAATGAGTGAACTGAAACCTTTTGAAACCAAACCCTTTTATGCTAAGTCACAAAGCAACAAAACAAACCCCAAATTAACATTTAAAAAGCTTCTACTGTGGAGCAACAAAATCCCCAAATATTATATAATCTGCATTTTAAAAATTGCTTGCTTAACAAGCAGCAGCCTATCAATAATTCCACATGCTTGTCTTTTTATTGCTTCTATAATTTAGAAGCCATAGGTGGTTTTACCAGTGAGCACCTCCCACCCCAATATTACCACCAGAATGAAGTCTTGAAAATAACCAGCATAACTAACTAAAGCCAAAATTGATTTAGAAAGGTCAGGAGTTATTGTAGCTAAAAGTAATGAAACACTAACCGGTGGGGTGCCAAAAAAATATATTTTGAGAAAGGAAAAAAACTGTATTAAAATTGTAATACTCAGTATAGACCGATAACAAAAGATGAATAGAAGTCATGCATATACATTTTTTTGGCACTCCCAGTATATATATATATATATATATATATATATATATATATATATATATATATATATATATATAGAACTCCACGTAAAATTTGTCTATAGTCATCATCCTAGGACCTATGTAAATAAAAAGAAGTCTAAAATATAATTGTCCACAGAAAATGAGAAAAGACAAGATCAAAGGACCCTGTGGCAGAATGCAAGGGAAGTACGTTTGAGACCCAGAATCATAAGTACCTAACATACCTGCATATGAAACTTAATGGGGATCACCAAAGTAGCTGCCCCCCCCATTAAAAAAAAATGATCCAATGGCCCGTGCAGCATTGAGGACCTCTAGGAAAAATATAAATTTGCTTTTTGCAATGTGCTCCTTTTATAAAGACAGAGACAGAATAATAAGGGCTTTCTCATCAAATGGGATGATCTGTCCATTTCTGAAACTTGAAGAGCTCTGTATACGATTTCATCTTACTCCTTTATTACTTGCATGGTTTACTGCTTACCTGAATAGGCACTATGAGGGTACAGACACAGCAGTTTCCCTCACCAGTTCACCAAAATATGGCAAAATATCTGTGAAGCAGCTACTATGTGCCAGGCACAACTAGAGTGATTGTGTTGGAGAAGGTAAGTCAGTGACTGAGGTTCTTGTTGCAACCTTTAAAAGTATCTATTGCTACTGCCAACAGCAACTAGAAGCAAGGTTGACACAGTTGTGAAAGACTTTTGAAAAATTAGAAAATATTTAAAACTCTCCCTAGCTTCTTGTGTGCCCTGGAAATAGAAAGCTTAGGCCTGCCAGCCAGCCCTTCCCAAGCCTGGATCCCATACGGCAAAAGAAAAACTGTAATGAGCCTATATATGTTCCTAGGGCCATGGTTACAATTGAAAACGAGGGGTGAAATGAATTAGTTGGCACCCACTGGACATCGAAAGGCCAATACTGCCCTAAGTATGGATAAGAGGGCATAAAAATCAACCAAGGTGAGTGAAAATGGAAGCTATTCTGACAAACTGAGTCAGAAGAAAAAGTTCAAAGATGTTTTACTCAAAAATATTTTCCTCTATTTCTTTGGTAACCAAATGCCTCCAACTATTTTTGACAACCACGAAAACGTTACTCTAGAGTTCTAATTTTTCTTTTAAATCTAGGAACCCCATTTGAAAATCAGGATATTCTACATGATTTTCTATATACAGAATTACACACCAAAGATAAGTGCTTGGTTACAGATGATTAATCATATGAAAATTATATTATAAAGGATATATTTTACATGGTTCAGAATTCATCTTGATAATCAGGTACATACATACAAAATTGCATATGGGAATCCAAACTTAGCTATAAACCCATGTAGAGGGATACTCAGAAAAAATACACCTGTGAATATGATTTCCTGGTTAAAGACAGACTATTCTGAACAATCTTCATTATTTTTCCATAAACCAATTCATCTGAGCAATAGATTCTTTTAAGGATAAAAAGCAGAAAGAAAATGTTTTTATAAAATACATGTACACACACACACACACACACATACACACATATATATTTTTTATCTATATTAGCTTAGTCATTATTCGTATTAGGACAACAAATGATGCCTCCATGTCATCAGGAATATAGAGACGTGATAATCACAATGATCTCAATCACTCAGTTGTTACAACAGAGAGCAACCCATTCAGATAACAAAACCTGAAAAACCAGACAAAACTCTCCTAGCTTTGAGTTTTATCTTTATACACCAGACTTTTCCATACAAAAGGAATCCTAAATTCTAACACATAAGAGAAAGTTAAATAAACTAGGAAATAGCCTGAATCTTTTTTGAAAAGTAAAGGAAAACTCACCTCTTACCTTCAGTAAAATCCAATAAGCCCACCTCCGATGACCTTACCAACCAGAAGTAACGTATGACCTAAAGGAATGATGCTGATCCCAAATATAATGAGATGAAGTGTGTCAGTAGTTCCTACTCCGGCCCATTCTCTCTCTTTCCTACTTTCATCTTTTCTGACTGCATTAAGAGCAATCAGAATTATCATCACCACCACCCCTCACATGGCTGATCTAACTTTCTTCTAACAGATACCTAACAATGCCTAGTGATGCACTCTCTACCATTTTGTATCCATTTTAGAGCCATTTATAGGTAAAAACTGAAAAGGAAGAACAAAATATAGCCCCAAATCCCTCCAACCTCCCTCATCAGACAAATCCTTGGTTCCTAGAGGACATCAGTCAGTTAAGTGAAACAAAATATTACAAAAGGGAAGAAAGACTCATAAACCTCATATAAATTTCACTGTGTTCCCATTTAAGCTGGGAAGGGAGTTACTCCAGTGAAAAAGTTGGGGGTGTGGGAAAAGGGTGAAGGGCTACAATGAGAGAGAAAGAGAGAGAGAGAGAGAGAGAGAGAGAGAGAGAGAGAAATAACTTTTATTATACAATTGGCACTTAAAGGAGGTACAATAAATCAAATAGTGTTCCAGGGGAAAGTGTAACAGAAAGTTCTAAATGAAAGTTCCAGAAACTACAGGTTCTTAAATGGAGCTGCTGCTTAGGTGATGGGTTCTGTAGGAAGTTTGAATTAAGTGTCTCTGCTGTAGCATCCAGATGTTTTCTCTTTCATTAGGACTTTGGAGTTTAAATATACTTTTTCATGAGAAAAACAAAAAAACAAAAAAACAAACAAAAAAAAACATTCGAGCTTTGTACAGCCCCCAAAGTAAAAAAGCAAGAGAAAGACAGGGTTTATATAACCAGCTTTTTACATAAATATTACATCAGGATACATTTCAAATGAAAACACACACACACACACAGCCGTCTTATCCTCTTTCTATTTTAAAATTCATTCCATACTTTAAATTTTGTTGATTTTTCATAAAATAAGTAAAATCCAAGTCAGCATTAAACACCTCAGAATAATTTTAGTCTTATGTTACCTGGAAAATGTACCACATCATTGAGGGTCACCAAATCCCGTTTTGAAGCCAGTGAAGGCACTGTCAATTACGGGATGTTTTGCTGCAGCCTAGGGCAACTAGAAATGGCCATAGATGTTAACTAACTCCCTTTTCAACAGTCTGAGAAAAGGGAAAAAAAACTGTAAGTTTCCCCATCTGTTATTTCCTTTTTATTTTTTTTTTCTTTTTGGCTGTGGAAGTAAAATTATGCAAGAGCTTTTGAATGTAAAGGCTGTGTGTGCTTTTTCCCTTTTTGTCTCTGTGTACCGGTTTTGTGATGTTTCGTAACTGAGTAGGCGGTTAGCGTTTACTATTGATTTACACCATGCCATCTAATGAATTCAGAACACTAAAAAGAAAGGAGTGGGAGGGGGAGGGAGGAAAAAGAAAAAGAGAGGAACAGGGGCAGAAAAAAGGAGGAACCAAGGGGAGAGAGAAAGAGCTCGTTTACAGAAACAATTCTAATGCCTGGGGTAGTTTCAATCTTATTCCCTCTAGCTCTGATTTTTGGTTATTGTTCAGGTCTCAGAAAAATGGGCTTGCGCCAGTGACCCCAACATTACAATCTTATTTCTAATGAGGATGACTGGCAGGTGAATGTCTGGATGTACTAATGTGTCAGATTACTTAATAGCAATTGCACGAAGCTGTCAGACTTCTCCATATGCACCTGTGTATCATTCTCCCTGTGGGTTTGTGACTCTGTATCTGTGATGGCCAATGCTATGGTCCACTAGTGTACCTAGTCACAATTATTATTTGCAAGGTACACATCCGGACAAAGAGGAATATGTTCTATTTTACCCATCTCCTTCAAAGGTGTATAAAGGATGCAGTTAGAAATCTTTGAATAGGTCACTATTTTACTTTGGAAGAAGACATGCCACAAATTATTTGTCTAAACAGAACAGCCCAATATAGGATAATGAAAGAGAAAAGGGTAAAATGAGGGAAGATTCTAAACTGATGAACAGTACTTGTGAAAACTTAAATAGCTCCTTATATTTGGCTATGGAGAGCCCTTAGAATTTAACGCTGGGTCTGGATGATTATAGACATGCCCAGTCCTCCAAGGTGGCTCTCTCTGTGCTTCCCAGACCACACAGTGAGTTCCCAAAGCTTAGGCCAGAAAGTGAGGGCAAGGTGGGTTCTGCTGTTAGGCACAGGCCCTTCCTGCACCTGCTTGACCTCCTGTGACTAAGGTGAGGAAGAGAAACAGAAGTGCTCTTTCTGAGCAGCCAGCTAGAGACCACGGCAGGGAGTTTGCTTCCTTCCTGGATGTGGGTTTGTAAATGGAGGCTAGGGAAGCTCACAGGGGGTCATCCAAAGGAAAGAACAGAAGCCAGGGTTTCATTTCTGATCATCCAATGATCTCTCTGCACTCATTTAAGCTTAGAAAATATTAAAGATGCCTACGCCACCCATTTGCCAGGAATGCTTTAACAACTGATGGCTGTGGGCATACACTTTCTACCTACCACCCAGCAGAGAGCTTGGCACGTTCTCTATGCTCAGCAAATATTTGTTGAAGTAGTAAGCTGATTATGGGAAAAACATCTCCGCAGGAAAGGTATACTATTGGGTTGTCGGAAAAGTCATGACACATTTTTGCAACGAAAAACAGAAAAAAATCTGTCATGACTTTTCCGACAACCCAATAGAAAAGTCTCAGGAAAATACTGTATATTCCAGTGATTCAGAGGGAACCTTAGGCGGCGCTTAGGCTGCAGATGCAAAATAATGATGTAGAGGAAGTATCAGTTGTTTGGGGGTCAGTTGACTTCAGTTCCATTTTATTAGAAAAAAGCTTAACAAAATTATAATATTGATAACATCAGCAAAGTTTTGTGTTCATTTCCACCCAACTATTTTTCATTTCAGTCTTGGGCACAGAAAAGTCCATTTTAATTTTCATGGACACATTCTAAAGAAAAAGTCATGAGATATCAACATAATTCATCTTTAAAAAAACACAGAGAAGAATGTAGGCATTTAGTAATGGGAGAGAATATACCTTTTTGTTGAAGGGCAAGGCAGGTTGAGTTTTGATTAGGTTATGCAAATTTAAATTAATAGAAGGGCAACCAAGAATGTACTGATTTCCATTTTCTTGGTTAAACAGGAGGAGTTTTATGAGAAAAAATTTCTGGATTAGAAAATCAGAAATGCCATCTTTCAGTTAATGGGAGAATAAGGCCTTTAGAGAAAGAGTTGCAAATATAATCTCTCAAAAGTTCCAGTTGAAGATTCAGCTAAAAGCCAAGTTCGGCAATGGTAGCTGTAGTCCGTTTTACAAAGTGGGGCTCCCGACTTGTTAACTCATATAGAACTAAGCATGTACGTTTCAGTCAAAACCATCAAAAAGTTTTCTTTCTTTCTTTCTTTTTTTTAAAAACTAGTCAGTGGTATAATCTAACCAATCTCAGCAACTTCCTTCAATAAGCATCCTGGCAGAATGTCAACAAGGCCATCCCATGTGCTTTTTCATTTCATGGATTCTTAAAAGCGGATGAGAACTTGCCTGGCCCCCTCATTTTATATATGAAGAGTCTGAAGCTCAGAAGGTAATTTTCACAAGGGTATATATTTTAAGACAGATTGAGGACTAGAATTTAAAGCTCGCAATTCATTTCTTCACAGCATAGAATAAGTCAAAGTTGTGTAAATTGAATATTAGTTTAAATGCCATAGCGAAAGGTTTCAAACAATTCTTTTATAAGATAAGGAATCCTTATGTTATGTAAAATATTCGCCTCAAAGCTATCTTATATTTAATTTCATGTTTTATCTTTACTCTAAGTCTCTGCCTCCTCTTTTCCTTCCCCCTCTTATTCTTCGGATCTTTGGAGAGAATCATTTTTCCTCTGTTTCTAGCTCATTTATGCCCATTCCTGACCTCAAATTCTTCCCTTTCTCTGACTTTTCACCTGTTTCTCCAACTTTTATTTATCACTCTTCCTCATAAAAAAATCATTTTTTATTTTTTGTTAACGTGCTTTGAGAGTCTCAAGAAATCGTAAAGAAAGAAAAATTTTAATTAAGTATTATACAATAAATAGGCCTCTGGCATATACTTAAATTTTAGAAAAAGAAAATATCTCAGCAGGACTGACAACCTGAGGGCAGCCTACAGCTATGGGCCAGGCCATAGGTTACAGCTGTCTAGATTGTCAGTAAGCAGACTGGGGCTAGTGTCACAGGGACTCTCATCACAGACGGAGAGCAAAGGCTCAGGATCTCTAGGCCACTCATTTCCCATTACAGCAGGTAACCTTTCTTTTTCCTATGTGTTGCCATTCCACCGACACAGCTGTTTTGAGACTAGTTAAGGCACAGCAGGTGGAGATTCAGAGAAACCTTAGCGGTGTAACGTGGCTTAATGATACTGGCCAAACTCTCAATTCCAAAAAAGTCAGACAGGGTTGCATAGTAAAATTGCAGTGACACAGAAAGTGAAGTTTGAGGAGGTTAAAAGAGAACTTGGACACGAGAAAGAGGCTTCGCTTGGGTAACAGGGACATGACTGCCCAATCACTCTCATGAAAATAGTGTCACTGTTTCCCTTTAGAGTGGGAAGTACTTTCTTTTCCTTCATATTCCTTAAAAAACAAAATATACAGCAATTATTTAGCAATTTCAAAGACATTTGGATTCTGACCGCAAACCTTTCCCTAAAAAATTGCAGGTGTTAATTAAGGAGCCTAATCTATAGTGTGCTAAGGTGAGCAACATCCACTGTGGAATGGAGGACACAAACTTGGAATACGAATGGGCAATAAAAGGATGTTCTGTTATTTTAAAAGGCTTAATGTACATCACTTGGATGGATATTTCATTCCACTTTATTGATGTGAATAGAATTTCAGCCACACTTCGTTGAGAAATCTCCCACTCCTGTTTGTTAACTAGAAAACATTACAACTATAGGAGACAGGAATTTCTGTTGATTTTCTCCTACCTCTTTCCTCATTAACCCATTTTTAGGGTGCATATTAGGTAATTAATAACTTTAAAACCCCTTACTCCTCTTTTCCCAGCATTTGCTGTAATGTCTAATGGGTACAATATGATGCTATGCCGCAGTGGTGAGGAGGGATAAGAGGAGGAAATCAGAGACATAAATTAAAATTAATAGGCCAGAAAAAGCTAGTATTTACTGAGTACATATTATATGCCACCTACTTCATTAATATTATACCATTTAATACGAATCCCTGTGAAGTAAGATTGGCTAAATTTTGTAGATTAGCAACCTAGTTACAGAGCCCTTAGCTCCCCTTCTTAAGGACACAGAGCTAATTAAAAAGTCAGGCAGGTGAGGTTGAGGATACGTGCTCCCAAGCCCACATGTATCGTAATGTTTCGCGAAGTCAGAGCAGAATATGAAGCCATCGAACCAAATAAAAACTCTCCATGCCAATCCTGAGAACCACCATGCTCCAAGTAGAGTTGGGAAAGGTAAAGGAGTCCTAAAAACAAAACAGGTTCCTACTTTGTTCTTGGCTCTGATACGTTCCTATTTTCCAAATTTTGGAAAATGTTCTTTGTCATAGATAAAGAAATACACAATCTCCCAGGAACCTTTAAATCAGACCAGATATATGAGTGTCTATAAAAATTCCTTTAAAGATTTATAATAGATAAAAGTTTTAAAATATAGTGCATATAAAGATGAATACATTAAAAATTCAATATGTGTGTGTATAAGTATGTGTGTGTGTATACAATTTTTTTCTCTTCACCAAAACTTTTGGTAATTACTCTAAAGTACTTGACAAAATCTAAACAGTAAATATGTTAAGCCAAGAGGACAGAAACAAAGTACAAGAAAAGGAGTGTGTGTGTGTGTGTGTGTGTGTGTGTGTGTGTGTGTGTGTGTAATAATAAAGAAGCTTTACTATGTTAATCTGGCAAATGATTATTTTTCAAAAGTCTACTTTTCTTTACTGAATCTTTTATATGTAGATATATTATTTTATAATAATCTTAATAATAAACACTAGTTGAAGATAACATTAGAACTCGTTAGATACACAGCCACAGTTTTGAAGAGCGTACGTTTTGAAGTACTACATAGTTTACCAACTTTACACACTGCAATGAAGTATTCTTTCAAAATAACTTATAAAATGGTAAGTATACTCCATTTTCTCATACAATACAGTTTTTTGGGATAAATTTTTACAACTTTATTATTGTGTGCATGTGTGTGTGTGTGTGTTGATGTGTGTGTGTGTGCATGTTATGTACTATTCTCAAGACACTTTTTAAAATATATTTTTAAAATCATAATTTGCTGAAGGACTTAACAACAAAGTAATAGTAGCCAAACAGATTTGAAAGGAAGAATTCACAGTTTAGGCAGCACTAACTTATCCCACAAGCTTCGGTGAGTTCTATTGCTTTGTCCTTCTCTCCTTTTCCTCCAGTCTCAACTCGATCGGGAACAGGAAGGAAAAACACACACTTCTGGTTTAAAGAAGCACAAAAGTGGAGAGAACTAGAACACCTTCCTGGCCTTCATTTCTCATCTGCATAAGGAAAAGCAATACTAAACTAAACATCAGAAAAAGCAACAACAACAACGTTGACAGTTTTGTGGTATGAGGCAAAAGCAGGACTTTTATCCGCAAAATTTCAGGGCTCCCTTTGAACTGTAGCTTATCTGGATGTTCTTACAACAAAGCTGAAGAACAGATGCAATCTGTTTAGGGAAACATGAGATTTGGGGGGGAAAAAGGACACACTCCCTATTTTCATAAAGTGCATAAACACTTGACCAAGACATAACTTGCAACATTAAAAAAAATTATAGAGCTAACTGGAACCTGCTAAAATAACTCACAATACCCTCTCCACTAAAACAAAACAAAATAAAGCAGAAACTCACAACCAATTATTTTGACTGGTAAAAACAGTGACAGGAAAGTAGCAGATGGAAGCCCAGTTTTACTCACACAACACACACACTGCATACAATTGCAAGCATTCCCACAAAAATAACTTAACAATGGTGACTCTGGCCCTGTGCTTCAAAACATCTCCTTAAGGAGAGTTTCCTTAAAGACTTCGGAGGGCTTGTGAAAAGTAACATAGAATGAAACCAACTCGTCTGTCCATACTTGGAAAGAGTTGCCAATCACAAGTGGCAAATAAAAGGGATCTTTGTCACCTTTATCAAGTCCTTTCTTAGGAATGGGACAGGTGTTCTTTTCTTATGTATTATTTTTTTGTTGTCTGGTAGCATTTTTGGGAAAGATGACATGTCTGTACTCCTAAAATCACCACACTGCATAGCATCTAAAAACTTTCATAAATCAAATAATTACAAGTAATAAATCTTCCTGCTAATTGCTTCTCAAAGTTGAAAGAAAGGTTACTTTCTTACCTTACACCATGCCTTCTGATCTGACAGTGTCATTCAATCGATAATTTCAATGTCAGTTACTGATTTTCATCTCTTTTATTACTAAGGCTTCCAGCAATCATGAAATTGTACTGATCTGCTTGCGTTCACTGTATATAATGTCTATATTTATAAGCTTTGCTTCTATTTGGATCTATATTTATCTGCTTTATCTGCCTACAGTACATCTGTTTCTCATACACACAGACATATATTTATATATATACACACATACTGTATATAGATATATATATATATAGGTTATATATAAACACACATACCCACAAAAAAATGTATGAATGTATGCTAGTGTGCTTACTTTAACAAGCAGGCAGGTGCATAAATACTCAGACACATGACAAATATACAAAGACTACATGTAAACAAAGTTACACAGGGAACAGTGAGCCTTAACAATAGGGCTGTCTGTGATACTCGGCTGTTGGTCTCTGAGACTTGCACACTGCAGAGTGGCAGCCATCCACTACTCTGGGGAGGAGAAAAATCTTCTGAAGGCAAAACTATATAACTAAACTGGGACCATGCGCTCCAACTTACTCACTTTAAAGATGAGGAAACCGAGACAGGGAGAGGCTAAAAGCAAAGATTTTACAGCAGTCTAGTGGCAGAGCTGGAAGTCAAACCCATGTCTCTGCTTTCTAGACAAACACTACTTCTGCTATGCTGAACTGAAATGATGAAAACATGTTTCTCAAACCCAATATTACCTTCTAATTTCCCATCTTTCCTATTTTTTCCCTTTCTTTGGGGCATGAAATATAAGCAACCAACATCGGTCAGGCACTGTTCTAAATGTTTTAAATGTGCTATCTCATTTAATTTGCACAATGTCTCTATAAAGTAGGTATTATTATTCATGTCCATTTAACAGATAGAAACTGAGGCTTGCTGAGTTAAATACCTACCAAGCTATATACCTACCAAGAAAAAGAGCTGAGATCCTGGGATACTCCCAGGCCTATGTTTTCCCCAGTACACATCTGAATGTCCTAGGAAATCTCACCACCACCCTCAGCCTAACCATCAAGTAAATTTAATAACTGGTCTGTTTCAGGATGTATAACAAGCCTAAAGCAGAGAAAAAAACAAAGGAGGGTGGAACAGGTATGAGTTATACACCCCCAATATATAGCACGTACCCTGTTCTACAAAACGGAACTATGCAAAATTCAGACCCAAAAAATTACCCCAAGGGTCGGCCTATGTGATTTAAAGTGTTAATAACTTCTAGTCTGAACATTTTGTGTCTGTTTCCATCAAAGGACTATAGAAAACTGACAAAATTGAATCCGATGGGAAACAAAGGCCTAAGAAGGCAAAGGGAAGATGGCAAAGGGAAGAACCACACCCCCTATTCTTCTTCCTCTTTGGTGGCAACACTTCCAAAAACAAACATCCATCAAAAAACACAAAGCCAGTACCAAAAATGGGTATTTCACTCCCCCCACCCCCCACCTTCAAGCGTTAAGGACAGATTCGGAAGAAGAAACTCTGTCTACATATGGTAAGGTAATCTGATACACACCGCCTCGGATAGTCACCGGTCAGAAGCTACCCCAACACACTGGAGCTTTACATTTTGTTCAGCTTCCACAGCACCCAGCGCGAGGAGATGCCATGTGGATTTGTGAAACTCCCTGGGGCACAAAGCATCCAGAAGCCAAGGAACAGAAATTACACGGATCCATACATGCAGCTCTTCATCTGTGACATATTGATAATTACTCTTTATTTGTGAATTAAATCCAAGTTATAAAAACAAGTTTCAGACATGTGTCACAAACAGGGTACATTTCACTTAACTCTTTGAGAACCTCAGCTAGCAACGGCCTATGGGAAATGAAAGCCATTGTAGGAAAGGCCCTGCTACTGGAAAGATGGTGGCCTTGAGAGGGAAAGAGGGACTTGAGTTTGAATCCCAGCTTCCATTACTAACAGTACAGATTTAGGCCCATTGGTTATATGGCTCCGCATATCAGGTCCATCCATCACATGTGGAAGGAGGAATAAAACCACATATTTTGCAGAAACATTGTATTAGAGAGAGTCCCAGAGCCATGTCCACCTCCTAAAAGGGGCCATTAAATATTAATTATTATATGTTTAAGAAGGCCTTTTGGCTGTGACTTCTTGTTATATAAATGATACAGAATTCTTCCGGGAGTAAAAGAAGATATGAGGTACTTTATATGCTGGTTTTTAATCAAAGGCAAACTTTCTGGTGATCAGGTACGTTCCAAAGAATGATAGAAAGAAAAGCATTTCATGGTGTCACATTTTCACTGGAAGATTTTAAATCACTTAATAACCCTCGACTTTCGTGATTGCTGGTACTCTCACTTAACAATTGGGCAAAATCAAGCTCAGAAATACATCCCCCAAATGAATAATAATTATTTAAAAAAATCACCAGCAGGGGTGAGTAGAATTTCTGTCTTTTAAATCTAAACCCCAATAGTGTCCAGCTGAGTAATAACTGCTGCCAAGGTCACAGATACAAAGGGCCATGCTCTCCCCAAAGCTCTTTGAAATTATTCACTGAGGCCAAAAACATTAGGTAATGCTGTGTACATCTGCTGAGATAAGAAGGGTGAGTCAGGGTTAGGTCAGGGTTTCAGGTCGCAGGGGTGGGGTGAAGAGTGGCTTTCAGATAGAATGATGAGAGCAGTGTAATTTTAGCAGAGAACAAGCCATACAGTATTTAATATAAGTGGAATGAAAAGGGGAGACAACCACAGCCCAGAGAAGGTAGGTGGGAACACAGACCCTGTGGGGCTCCAATGGGTAACTGCCTCTCAGCGAGGAAACCCTCCCACGTTCACATACACAGAAGCGAGCACAAAAGCCCAGGGTGCAGCATAAATCCTGCTATCCCAATAACACACACAGATGTTCCACCATTGTTTTCTTTTATGCACATTTTAATTAAGAGATCAGAATCAAGCATTAAAATGTTATTAAATGGCTTGTTTACATTTTCACTATATGTCATTTATTATGCATTTTCTAAATGTGTGCATATCTATTCAGAAGGGCTATTTGGAATGTTTATGTCACTGTTACAATTGTCCCTCTAATTCATGCGAGCTTTAGCTAACCATGTAACTGTGGAAAAGCCTTCCAGTCCAAGCAATGGGATAGGGACTCTGCATTCTTTAATTCTCAGCCAAGCACCCCACACCCCCCTCACACCTTCCAGCCACAAACTGAACTACAGAACTCCGCCACTGCAGGATGCCCCAGGTCCATTACAGCTCTTCTGATTATTCATAAGAGGCCAAATTTCAAATTTGCCCCATTGTCCTCACAAGAAAATAGTCTCTACATCCATGCCATACCCTTCCCTCAGCAGTTCTGAAAACCTCAGGAACCCGAAGCTCCCACACGAGGAACCTGCTCTCTGATCAGCAGCACAAACGTCCCTGGAGGGGACACAGTGGGAGGAGTGGGAATGAGTCGATTTGTTTTTTCTCACCTCATCCCTTCACCTCTTTCTGGTCTACCACTTATTTGTATTTACCCCTGCAGGAATCCCTTGAGGTTTCTATGTTATTCTAGAATTGAAACAGATATAGATTTCCTCTTCTCCCCGACTTCACAGACATTAAAACTTACACAGTCCACCTGCACGTGTGGATCACAGGTGTCCTGTAGTTTGCCTGCACCATTGGTTCAAGCACTTTAACAATAGGGTATTGTGTTAGAAGCCCACTATTTACATCATGCCTTATGAATCAAGGTACTTGGAATTGTAGGGCTTCCAAATTCAGGACTCGTGTGTCTTGCATGTTCAATTCAGTGCCTAGCAATCAGTCCAAATAAAAGAGGTAAGTTTATTTTCTCTCTTTCTCCTTCCACTCCCTTTCTCCTTCTCTCCCACCCTTCCTCCCTTCCTCCCTCCCTCCCTCCCTTCCTTCCTTCCTTCCTCTCCCTCCCTCCCTTCCTCCCTTCCTTCCTT